>NC_086288.1:37199428-37354428 GCF_963924245.1 Chroicocephalus ridibundus | reverse complement strand
GCTTTAACCAATTGGTAGTTATAACTATAACTGGCAGTTTTAACTACCAACTGATTGTTATTTTTTAACCTGGGAAAAAATAGAGGAAAACAAAGTTTGTCACCTAGACGTCACCAAAAAGGAAGCAGTGTTATCAAAGAAACAGCAGGTAGAATGGGACATACGACAAGTCAGGGACAGTAACCATCACCAGCTAGAAACAGTATATAAAGCTGGATTTCTCATATTGTCACATACTGCACAATTCTAATGAAGAATTAAGAAAGCATAGGTTTATATCATCTCCTCCTGTGTAAGCTGAGTAGAAAACCTAAATGTGCTAACACTTCACATTCTACATTGTCTGATCAAAATATCTGTAGAACTACCAGGGTAGCTGACAATCAACCCTAAATGAGTTTCTTAAAGAGACAATCTAAATGATATGAAGTAGACAATAAACTACTACCAAATGGAATGCTATGTTGCATGTAACTCAACTATTGTTACATTTCTACTTTGCTGTCAAAAGCCAAGACCATTCTGTTTTGTAGTTATCTTAGTTCTCTGCCAGATATTGCTATTATATGTGCAAGTATACCAAATCTGTACTGTGATAAAACATATTAGAAGCACTTCTTTTCTAAGACAGCTTCTAACATACGCTTCAGAACTGCAATTCTGCTATACACATAACATCTATAATCACACCATTTTAAAACAAAATGAATCGAGTATAAAAGTACCAGTAACACCCTCACTATCCCCCAAGGCTTCACTGTCCTTGTAGTACAACATTATCACTTTCCCAGACTTACCCTTATTTTCCTGTTCAGAAATGTAGTCTAGGAAGGTTTCGACGCTCAGAATTCTCCATGGTCTCTGTCTGTCTACTAGTATTAAAAGTTCTGGCAGTACTAAGAACCACTGTAAGTTTTCTAACATCTAAATATTCCAACCATTACCAAAATCTACATGTACGTTGGCAGAGATGGCTTTTTGAAAGTTCCCTTGCAGATCAGTTGCTGCGTATTCTGATCAGTTATCTAACATACTCAGTATACCCATTAATATCAAAAGAGTTGGATATACTCAGCAGGACCAGAATGACTGAGAAAAATAACTGTGTGCTGAAGGCACAGTGGGTTTCTCAGATTCTTGGAACATCTGCCATGCTGTGTATGCACTGTTCTTGTTCCATACAAGAAGATCCTAAAAACTAGGGGAATCCTAAAAACGTTATATTGCTCCATATTTGAAAAGGTAGTTCACAAAGCAATCTATAAGCTATCAGTAAAAATCCAACACTGAACTTTTCTCTGCCTATAATTTACCTGATCCATAGACAGATATAGGTAAGTGCCTATAACAGATAGCAAATGGCTTTCGATGCCTGAAAGAGAGTCACCTGCAGATCCAAGTCAGCCACGCCGTTTAATATCTGAGAGACTCAGTCAAGTTCACCAGAGAATATAAAGAAAGTCTAAATCCTAAGTGCATAGCTTTCTGTCATCTGTTCCTTGAGTCCTGCTGCTTTTGCTCGCTTCCCTGGCAGTAGAGCTACCAGGGTTTAGCTCTGCAGGGTGCTCAGTCTCCTCCTTCCTAGCCTACTCAGGCTTGGACTCAAAAGTCTCCAGCCTCATATGAAGGAGCTCAATCTTCCCTGAATTCTCATTCTCTAAACTTACTCTCTAATTAAACCCAGATGCTCCATCCCATTCCTACCATACATCAACATTCATTTGGCAGCATACATTCAGCTTGCTGCATGGGACTTATCACTACGAAGTCAGCAAGAGACACCAAGCTTCTGATAGTGTTACAAAAAACATTACAGCGATACTTCATAAATTACCATAGGTTTGCTTTATAAAGGGGGGAAACTTCAAGATGGTTTAGAGCTGTCTTACATGGTTCAGTTCAACCCAAAACAGACATCATACACCCAGCTGCCGTCACTACAACTTTCATTAGAAGGTGTTTGGATCCCAAGTTGAAGAAGAGAAGTTACACTGACACTTAAAACATTATTTTCTTCTCGCACAAACATTCAAATACTAAATAAATAAGCATTCTTTATTCCCATTACGTAACTGTCATGAAGAGGTTCAGAAACTAACTTAGTTGCCTTTTCTTACTCCATTGTTTCCTTGTTGATTAAAATGAGCTTTTACAGGTTTTAAAATACACCAAGTAACAAAGGTGTATCAAAGCCTATTCTGCTTTTGTCATTCAACCTCAGAAAAATGCAGCTCCTCATTGTCACTTCACAGAAATCTGGTCACAACAGGAAAGTGAGAAGGATGAGAGAAATCCCATGACAGACTGAGAGGCTGGTGCTGGACGGTTCAATGGGAAAAGGCACAAGGAACATATTTCCAAATGGTCAAGTGTTAAGATGAAACCTCCCACTAGATGGCTCACAGGGTTCTTGCCATATAAATGAATTTAGGAATACCTGACCCAGCAACCATGGAAATAAAAACCTGTAATGAAAAACATTACCAGGAAATAACACTCAGAATTTGCCATGACCACACAGTCCTCTGCAGCCATGAACACTGAAAAACATAACGCTGGCATTCATACAGCTCAGAGTCTTGATCCCTACCTAGTCCTTGACCTTGTCTAGACTCATAAAAAGAGCAATGAGCCACTAGCTAGGGGATAGCTGTGACTTCTAAGGTTTTTGCTTATATTGCTACACATTATATTTAGTAATTCATTCTGTTTTCATAACTGTGTCATTTCCTTCCTTTTTGTTTTCAGAATTTGTCTTTTATTTGAAAGGTAGTGCTAGAGGATGTAGAAAAGGGCAGTGCTAAGAGACCTTCATCTAGCATTCTGTGCACACACACACACTCACTCATAAAGCAAACATTATCTGATAGTTTAAAAAAAGCATGTACACTTACCCTAACTCAAATACTTTGTGAAAAATGAAAGCACAGTACATTGTTATTTAGATTTGGTCAGTAGTATAGTTGACCGTGTATTTTACTCCTATGCAAATAATCTTCTTCATCTCCTTAAACTGCACTAGGAAAAGCACGCAGTCATCAGCAAGAGCGAACTAAATCATGAAGAAACAGAATTCTTGTGAATGCAGGATGCCCTGTGTGCATGCGGGGCTTTCACATCTCTCTCTCACGTCCTCTTTCTTTAATGGCACCAAAAACCTAAAAGGACAGCAGCGCTTCATAAAAACCACCACAACTTTCTATCATGTGATCCAAACAAAGAACCATTGTAGATTGCTGTATTATTTGACTACAAGAACGCAAGAATATTTACATAATCTGCACTGTTCTTAATTACTGTGGCTGATTGCTATTCCAAGGTGACACTTCAGTGCATATATGAAATGTTAAAAGCTAATTATAACTTTGGTATGACAATCAACACCAACATGACAGTACAAGACCCTAAT
This sequence comes from Chroicocephalus ridibundus, assembly GCF_963924245.1. NCBI lineage: Eukaryota > Metazoa > Chordata > Aves > Charadriiformes > Laridae > Chroicocephalus > Chroicocephalus ridibundus. Next base: position 37,351,019 of record NC_086288.1, on the reverse strand, counting down.
ATTCACAATGAACACTTTTTCTCCCATTATTTACCACTTCTATGAAAATACAATAACTGATATAAAAATGCCCCCGGGCATAACACTTTTTTTTTTTTATAGTACTATGTCACCACTGGGCATTTTGACTATGAAAATAATTATTACTACAAAGTACACATCTCATTTAAATGTAAAATGCTGCCTTCATTAAGAAACTCATTAGGAAATTAAATTATGCAAAGCCTTATGAAATTAATTAACTGTATTTTGTGGGTCATCAGATAACTTTTCCGTTTTGTCATTCAAAGACCTATTCTTAAAATTGGGGTGCTGCAATTAGTATGTCACTGACAGAAATAGTTCCTCAGACTGACAACATTCTACTAGACGATGATCTCGTACTGCGGGAGCAGAACTTTAGTTCTCAAGTATGGTTTGTGTAACCATCCTGTTGACCTTCCATACTGAATAAAAGGACAGGAACTGATATCATCAGTAGCTAGGAGTGTAACAACAAATGTGTAATCTTGCCAATTTACACAGTAAATCAATTATTGATACAACCAAAAAACACAGAAAAGAACGAAAGTAGTTTTTCAGCCTCTTTAATTAGCTCAGGATTAAGTACTTTAAAATACTTAACCTCATTTATACTGGGTGAATATTTACAGTGAATTAAAGTTCAAATATATGGAAGATCTAAATTTTGTAATATATTGATAATTTCATTCAGTACTGCTAAAAATTAATTACATGTTCTCAAGATGCAGTTCTGTAGTTTTCCAGTTTCCACAACTTAATTGAGCTACTTAAAACATCTTTATTAAATTTGATCTTATTAATAAAAATTGTAAAAAAATTCCACCTCAAGAACTTATTCCTCAAAAGCCTACTTAAAATAATTTTCTCCAAGAATGTGCAAGACAAGGACCTTATGTAGTCATCATAACCTTCGTGTGATAAGCGTCCAAGCAGCTTGTCTTACAAAGGGATGTTAGTGTTAAAGTTTCAAGGCTATTTAACGGCTGTTAAAATACTTGCTGAAATGACTCCTCCTCCTCGACTCATTCTTTTCAGTTTCAACAGAATCGAAATTCCTCCTCATCATTCAGCATACTTATAAAATCAAAGCCAACCATTTCAATCTTCTTTCATGAAAAATTCAGATAAATGTCACACAAACTATTTTCCACACTGATGACCTAAATCCAACTGTTCTTTTTGAAGTGCTGGTCACAAGGAAAATCTGCTGTCCACTCCTAGAACTAACTTTACTGTAATAAACCTACCGATAGAGGGACAGCTGTACTACAGTCATGTTGCAGTATCTACTACTACAGCTTTGCTACATCGCTGTAATACGAATGTAGAATGTAGGATCTTGATTTGATCAGGGGAAACCTGACAACATAAAGGAAACTGTATGTCATGTAAACTGAAAAAAACCCCACCAATCAGCAGCAGATTTTCAAACCTCATGAGTGAAAAAAGAATGGGAGAAGGGAAGTGTATCTGCTGTGTGGTGGGAAGAAATGCAGAGAACAAAGACAATCTACACATAGGACCATAATCTATATGTATACTTTAGCTTTCTTTTTGATAAGAAAGGAAATTGGGATATCAAAATACATCAAGACAGACAATGGGCAATTATTTATTTGTTATATATAAGAAGTGGAAAATTGAGCACTATACTGATAGAAATTAAACGAAACTTTCCACTTCAAAAGCATGGTCCAGCACTTTGGGACCAGTAAGACAACCTGAGGAAAGAAATTCAAATCTATCACTATGATCAAAATGATTACCAGAAAACAGTGCAATACAATTGGGAGAAAGCTATTTCCAGAAAAGGCAGAGAAATATTAATGTTTTTATACAAAGTATTGCTGAGATCTCAGATAGCATACAATGTACACCTCTGCTCATCCACATTCAGGAACAATTAATTCAAACTACGACACACACACACACACGCACAGAAGAACTATGAGATGACTGGGGGCCAAAATGGCTTGCCTGGAAAACAAGAATAAATATAGTTTTGTTGATAGGGATGAAATCTCAGAAGAAAAACCCCATACTCGCTCTGTATTAATGCACCAGGAAAATAAACATGGAGAAGGAAATAAAATCTACATAATAATAATTAATGTACTGTGATAACTGAGAATAAACTAGTTGTAAATACATTTAGAATGGAAAATAAAAGAATGTTCCTAATCATAAAAAGTGGGGTGTTATGGAATGATTTGCCCCCAGAAGTAGTGCAAACAGAATTTATACTCATTTATACTTATTTTAGAGTGTATCAATTTAGAAAACAAATTACACAACACTGGAGAATCTTCAAACCACTACAAATCTGCAAATTCACTTTTGCCCAGCAAAAAATTAACTAATACAGAGCATACTTTGATTAGAACATCTAAGAATACTTGATGAAAACTTGAAAGAGAAGATCAGGGAATAGTACGTTTCTTTTATCAGACACAATTTGTCCTTACAAATACAGAAGGAAAATTCTATTAGAAAGGAATACATTTTATTTTTAATAAATATTCTGCAAATACTAAGTTGAAATTACACTTTCTGAGTAATATACATAACAAGGTTTCTGAAGCAGCACAGTGTTTTGGTCACTAGGCTCACTGGGCTGTCTGCAAAAGACATCAGGATATTGGGTAATGTGGAGGGGTAAAAAAAATGAAATCTGGAAAATAACAAAGAGATGTTTTGAGAAAAAAAAGGAAGTATTGATCAGTGCATTCTTTCTTTTAAAATTAGTCTCACAATGGCCTCAATCAATTCTTTTGTGTGCTGCCCAGATGCAAGGACCTCAAAAAACAAGACGACAACTGAAAATTAATCACTTGAGCCCTCTAGACCACAAAAAAATATAACAATATCTTCACTAATATACTACTGGATGCAAAGGGCAGTCTTCATTATCGCAGTGCTCAGGTCTACCTCTCCTCAACATTTCAGCTACGTACCTTTTTTTTTCTGTCAAACTTAAAAAGCCAAACCCATACTCTCTAATTGTATCTCCTTCACAGACTCATGAAATGCACCTGCCTCTTAAGGAACCAAGTCCGTGGTAGAAGTTACAGAATATTTCACAACTGACTCTTTTTGTCTCCTTCGCCTCTCAAAGACTTCTGCAGAGCTAGTCAAAATTTAACTCTGGAAACATATGTTCTACAATTCTTCTACATCTTAAGCTTCAAAAATTGAGGCTGAGGTATGATTCATAATTTTTTACCTCAATTCCATTTAAAAAAAGAAAAAAAAAAAGAATGTTTCTTCTCACTGGTTTTAGAAATTTCCTGCGGGGTTTTTATAGAAGCTTGAATATCTTGATGAACATAAAGACAGACTGAGGTTCACAGACAGACTGCTGTATGTTTTCTCTCTTTTTGAATACAACCATCAATTTAAATACCTTTATAAGTTAAAGAAATATTTCAAAGTACTCATAAACCTAGAGGCCCTGGACCGTGTTGAAGATCGTCAGAAAAGACAATACTACTAATCTTCAGGCCAAATTTTCTTTGCCTCCAGCAGACAACACTTTTGCAGGAGAAACGACTCAAGGGGTCTTGTCAGCTCTTCTTATTCTTGTTGCTGGCTTTTCACTATGGAAGAGGATGTCTTTGTAAGACAGCAAGGATTATCATCCTTTTGGCACTTTTCCAATGCCCAATTTTTCATTCCGGAACTCTTGCCTCTTAAGTAAGAATAAGCAACTCTTGCACAGTCTTTTCAGTCAAAGCTGAAGAATACTTCTTTGTTATGGAGCAGTTCTGCTTGCTTTTACTTTGGCAGAGGATCTGCTCTTCAAGGCCATCAAAACAGTTAGAACAAAATAGATTGGTCCGTCCATGCCACATTTTTGGTTCAAAATAGTTACACATAAAAAGATTTTAAATAAAAATTAATGCAGACAGAGAGAATGTAAATTAGTCTAATTATTGCTCTGCATGTCAGTTTTTATTTTTGAGATGCCTTCTTACCTTACACATGAGACTAGTTACAATTTATCTTTTAAAGTGGAAAAAAAGGGAGCATGATTGATTTCATTTGACTATCAGGTTTGTTCATATTTTCGATGAATAGAGCTATGCATACAGCAAAAAACATGATCAAAGCACAAAAATAATTAGCTTTTGTTCTCTTTGTATCACTTTGATATTAAATTTCAATATGCCTTCAAGCAGGTGGAAAGCATGGAAATGTTCCAGTGAATGTTAAGCTTGGATACTTACACAATTGTACTTTCCTTCTTTCTTCCAGTGCCGTAGCCCATGAAAGCAATCAAGGCAACTTCAGGAGTTAATACATACAGACAATACTTTAAAATTAATTTCTGCAGTGTCAGGTGAGCAGTAGCCTGTCTTCTTGGGTTAGTGACTTCGTTTTCCCTTCAAAGTTCAACTATGTGTCTTGGCTAATGCATACATCAACTGCATTTACAGCAGCTGCTGAGAAATCACTGAAGGTAAAAATACTGTGTAACTGTGGATAGTGTCAATAGTACGTACCGGAGTAATGAAATTCCACTGCCCCACCATTTACTGCTCCATCAAGCAGCATCTGTGATCTGACAATTATAGAGATGATGTGCCTGTACGAGATCAACTGAAATGAATCTTGGATCTTCTGAGCAGTGCTTGCTGTGCTTCCTATTCACACTCTCACCACTACAATCTGCTAGTGATTTGAGAAAAACACCACATTTCTGGAAAACCACAGCCACACACATTTTCTTCAATGTTTTTGCCCATTACTTCAAGTTGTAAACCCAAGCGAAAATGCTACAGCAATGCACTATATATCTTAGTTTAGGCTTTCAGTTGCACTAAGAACTCTAAAAGCACTATCCCCCTAAGAGAGAGGCACTATTAAGTATCAGAAGTGGTAAGTAGCCCAACTCAGCGGAACAGAACTCTGACGACTTTGACCATACTCACAGTTCTCCTAGTAGCAGCTATGAGATTTCCTTAGGAAAATTGCTACACATTCTGTTATTTACAAATATACAATAAAGAGACCTGACAGATCTTCCATTGAAGAAAAATTATGTATCTATAACATTATTACTAAGAAGTAATAGTCTCCTGCTGCTGTTTACTGCTCAGCAAAGCTCTGTCATTACTTTTTTCTTTTTAAAATACTGTTAAATCCATTAGTTTTGCACTGATATTTTCTATGCAGGATGGACAAAGCTTCTGATTCTCATCTTAAAGCAGCGCTAGCAACACTAGAGTACAATGCCTTTTCATCCCCTTTTCTCAGTTATGTTTCTTGATTCAGTGCCAAATGATGCTCTACTCACCGCTGGCAAGAAGATCTCCTACTAGACTGTATTACCTTTGAAGCTAGGGAGTATGTACCTAAAACACGGCAAAGTGCAAAGCCAATACATCCTTTTGTCATGAGTGCCAAGGCTGTTATCTCCAAGTCAAGTGACATGGACTAGCTTGTACATCTACTCCCATACTGTCTGTAGAGTGTGTGGTGAGCCACTATCTTTACTCCACCTGGGTCCTTCTAACCATGGTAGCCACTGGAGCCAGCCACAGCCATTGCAGACATGAACTAGTATGTACATACTGTAGGTGGCTGAAAGACTAGAATACTAAAACAAAACAGAAAGCAAGCTAATGTGACATCCCTGACATACCCAAGCTAGTGTAACATCTCAACGAGCTCATGTCATTTAAGCAGTCATAGAAGCCGGACAAAGACTTGAACCCACTTCTTTCAACTAACATCGCATATATATGTTCAGCTGTTCAGGATAGCCTTTTTCAGCTAACTTCCACCACCTTGCTTATTGCTGAGAATTCCATTTTGGAAAATGCTCAGAAATACGTCTTTTACACTTGTGTAAAGTATTATCAGAGAACATGTTTTAGCAGCAAAGAAAGTTTAGTTTACTGTTCTCATCCCCAGTATACAACAATCCCTAATTTTGTGCTGTTTCAGGAATTAGGGCTCTGCTAATGAAGATTAAGGTCCACTATACGCTCCATCAATTGAAAACAAATTTGCAAACAATGCCACTTCTCTAAGAGAAAACAGACTGTGAAAAAACCCCAAATGTTTCTTTTAATTCATGACAGTGACAGAGAAAAAGCAAGTCCATTTTAGCTTTCTGCTAGAAAAATACTCAGGTTGTTTCCAGATGTTGAAAGAATTTGAGTCCTAATTTCAGGTCATATAAAAATCACACATCCACTCCAATCCAGTCACCATACAGACATACTCTGGGTGAAGTTTTAGTCTCCTTAGTGCTAGAGACTGCTTTCACATTGCCTCCAGCAAAGAGTGTTGCATTCTTAAAACTTGAGTTTCAGATCTTCTAGAAAGAAATTCTGATAGCTATTATTTCCAGAAAAATAACTGGGCAAGTTTAAGTGATTTTCTGCAAACAGTCGATAGAGCCATCAGGCTAAGAAGTTGCATTACACAGTACCAACTTGCTTGTGATAGAAATTGCTGAGAAGAAATTTCCAGAGATCATTACAGCCTTGTTTGTGCAGACCCAAAGCTAACTTAAGAAAAGGTGAAGAATATGCCCTCACAAACCTTCCACCTGATTTTTACAAAAGTAAGTTATTAATGCTCGGGTAATCACCAGAAATACTAGTTGTGTAAAAGTGTAATTGGAAAATGTATGTATGTGCTAGGAGAACAAACACTACATACTGATGCATGCACATACAAACATTTTTTGTTTTAAAAGAAAGCCTAAAAATCTCTAAAGAGAAACTGTTCAAAAGAACTGACATGACCTACTGTTAGTTCATGCTCAGTCGCCAGTATAGCCATGATCTAAAAGGTTTATGCTCACAAAATCAGAAACACATGCTTGTATGCTTCTGAACGCTTCTAAACAATCTTGGCGCAAACCCCATCTAATTTTTACTGGCTTACACACCTGATGTTAGTTTTGGTTTAGCCGACAGGAATGCAATCAGCAGCAGGTCTTATTACCGGACCTATCATCAAAATCAGAAAATAATGCTTTTCTACGATTGAAACATGTATGGTTCCTATTTGGTACGCTACCAGTTAAGGATGCATTACAGGATCCAGTGAAAACCATAATCTAGCAGTTACTCCTCTAACTATATAGTACATAAAAATATTTGTGAGAACTTGTTTCATTTCGCTTTTATGGCAGGCTATGTTTGAAATGTAAATGTAATATTTATACCTATTTTAAAATACATTTTGTTTAAACCAACCATTATCATAATCCATTTTAAAAAAATATGAAAACAACAGGTTTTCCGTATTTGTAGCACTTCCGATCCACTTCTGATCCACTTCCACTACAGGGAGAGAGACAAGGCAAAACAGCCACAATGTTTTTCCCAGCAGCCTTAGTGTCTCACTCATTTGCTGGATGGATTTCTCCATGTTAGCTGGTGTCTCAAGGGCAGCCTAAGACTCACACATTATAAGTCTCATGCATTTTTGAAACCGAAATAGACAGAGGCAGAAGGTGAGGAATGACAGGCTTCCAAGGCAGGACTGTAATGCAAATACAAACATAACTGTATTCAAAAGCAGGCATGGATTTACTACTGCAGCTAACAGGGTTGTATCCCATTCCCCATTTGCAAGCTTGAAAAATCATGTGAAATACTTATTAGACCATGACCATGAACCTTCCCATGTCCCCCTATTCACTGTGACATTACCTAAAATATAACATAACTATTAAATAGCCTTGTTTATAATTGTTACCTCCTGTCTGACAGCTTAGATGAATGACATCAACTCCTTTCTCTGAACATACCTTTTTACTTTACAGTGGAATATTTTTCAGATAATTCCTTGCAGTCACTTTTGCGTATTTATAACATAACTCTTATATTTATATATAGATAATAGAATGTAATGATAATGAATAAACAAAAACATTTATACTTGCGAGCTCGGCTGCACATGTCACATTTTTATAGTGACCTTTTACAAAGCCTAGGGAAAACACATTTACATGAGCCAAGACCTGTTGAAAACAAAACAGAAGTCTAAAAAGTAGAAATTCTTACCCTAAAAAACTCTTTAGTGGAGCCAGAATCTAATGTCCCATAAGCAATTTCTGTTTGCTTGGAAAGATCCTCTGCACTTTCAATGGGAGACACCATCCTCTCAACCGTCAGGAAGGCAGCTAAGTTAGCCGTGTAGGATGAGATTATGATGAGGGTAAAGAACCACCACACACCTCCAACAATGCGCCCAGACAGGGATCTAATAACAAGTATGAAATGGATTTGTAAAGTGAAATGAAAGTCCTAAAAAGGAACACATGTTATCATTTTTATGCAAATGATGCATTATACTATAGGGAAGCATTTCAGGCTATCTTGTAATCAGATGGGAAATCGAGGCATACTCCACTACATCTCCTGGACTTTGCCAAAATCAAGACTCCAGAGTTTACTTTAGGGAGAATTTAGTGATCCAGTTCTTCAGTCATGAACACCCTGGAAACTGCTCCCATCATAATGTGCTATATTTAACACATAAGCTTGTCGTTCCCTCTGAATAGAATTTGCGTGACACTATGCAGAGGATCAAGCAAAATCAGTGAAACAGTGCTTTCAGATAAACCAGTATGCCCTTAAAAATTAAGTTCCTTTAGTTTGCTTATTTTCCTAAGACATTCAGACAAAGACTGTTTTCCACAAAACAACGGCTTATGTGGACAATCTATACTGAGAAACAAATAGCATTATCTGCAATAAAAACTGGTCCAGGGAATATCCATAAACTAAAATGTGCACACAACTTTTGAAAGATACAAGCATTTAACAAACTGAGGACTGAACATGAAACCGCCAGTGATAATACAGAAAAATGGTGAAGTGTATTTTTAAATAATAACAATCTGAAGTTTTTAACTGCAGCAGGTGGGCTCTTATGGATCTTTGTTTTGCATCTCCTGCTCAAGAAGAGAGAAGAAAAGAGAACTCAAGAAAATATATAAAACAGTATAGAACACACAACTAGAGAAATTCAATTATTTTCAATGCTAGAAAACTAATAGAAAAGAAATATTGATATTGCCATTATTGTCAAACTTGACATTTTCTTAATGATCCTTTAAGCTTTGAAATTACTTACTACTTTGTTTCCAAACAAGACATTATAGCAAGGAGTACATTATCTTTGAAGATGTGCTTAATTATTTGGCAGAAATGTGCACGTAGTTGAAAGTCTAGTACTAAGGCGCTGCGGTAGCTTAGGTATGTCTTGATCTGTCTCCTCTATCTATTAAATAAACAAATTACAAATCACTCACCCAGCCTACTGTATTGTGAATGAGACTTCAAACTAGTTCTGACATAATATTTAGATAGATAGATAAATATAACTATATATATATATAAACATTTAAAGATGATAGTTATGTAAAGCTGATTTATTAAACTGGGAGCAAAAATAAATACAACCAAATCTGGACAAAGTGTTATTGTATAAAATGTCTGTGACAATTCAGATATTAAAAGATTTATTCCATGTCACAAGAGACTCACTAATTTACTCTACTACATGAAAATCCAGTCAGATAAGGTCCAGAATATGTTATTAAAAAGGACTATAGAAAAGAAATTATTATAAGTTCCTTCCAAATTGAGAAGTATTCTGCAAACATGCTTTCTGTCACCTTTGAAAAAATATTACATACTTATTTTCACATGGAGGTAATCTGAGTATAAAATAATTCTACAATTAAAAGATTGAATTATATGATAAATATTTATTTGCAAGGTAAAAATCGCTGACAATGCGTACTTAATAACTGATGATTTTATGGCACTTTATTTTGTAGTGATGACACCTGCTATAAATGATAATAATCTTCAAAAGCCCATGATCTGTCAGCAAATAAAGTTGCCACTGAGTTTGTAAAAAAGGAATAAGCTCAATGCCAATTCAGACTTTATGCTCCCACATAACATTTTATATGTACAATTTTTTTGGTTGTCATTTGTATTCAAAATTTTCCCATAAGGTCTGTCCCAGTTAAATAAATCATTTCTTTTTTTATGTACATTTCGAAAAGTTTCTCAAGATTGATAATTATACACCAACAGGAACCCACACTTTACAAGCACCTCATTCATCAGATCATTAAACACTAAAATAACAATTTCTGTGCACAACTGCCTAAATTTGTGCACTACTTTTTATACTTACAAAGGTATTATATGGCAGTAGAGGTGCAGAGTATACCCACATCCCAGAAAAGATGAGGATAACTTTGCTGTAAGTTATCATTATCCTATAACATATTATTCTATTCTATTGTTTCTGTGCTACCCATGATGGCAACATGGAGACTGCTATTGCAGACCAGTTTCCAGTGGTCCAGTCTTACTCAGCACCACCTTCTATTTCAAAGTCAGGAAACCCTAGTTACTTAACTACTCTAAAATTCTTACAGTGGTTGTCATTTTTATTAGAGAAGTGATAGTAGCAATAGTGCAAAATTGAACTTCACAAAGATATTTTGCTGATGCTTGAAAATACCCCTTTTCATATCTACTCTGATTCATTTGTGGGGAGTCCAAATTCCACAGCGATAGTTTTAGTGCAAGAACAAAAATAACTGAGGTGTTTTCAGCCCTTTTCCTTTTTAATAATAAACAGATAATATACAAACTAACCACTTTCCTCAAAAATATGTTTGCAATGAAATAAAGTGCTGTTAAACACTTCACTGAAACTAAATCTCGAATCTCCAAAATGATTCGAGTTTCATGCACCTTTTATGATGACCATTTACTATCATTATTCTTACATCATCTTTCAAAAGTTATCAAACCGTGCACAACAACTGTCATGCTTTAATAGCCAGTAAAATAATAACAAAAAAAAAAAATCATTATTCTACTATGGCCTTGATTCAATAAAAATAATTTTCCACCTAATAGGGGACTTTGCAGACAACTAAACCTGTGAAGTGTGTAATTGATACAAAAACCTCACAGGACTGAAATTAACACAGCTTCTCATGACCTGAAACAATTTGCTCTCTCTTCACTGTCTTGTTTCTTATCTATAGTTCTTATTGTATTATATGCCACATCCACCGCATCTTTCGTCATAAAGGTACATATCAGTGTGATATGCCAGCCTTTACACAGAATTGCTGAAGTTCTCACACAATAAATGTTCTGCTATTTCCGCAGTAGAACAACTTGAAAACCTGCTGTTGCCTTTTGGGATGCATGATTTCTATCTAAGAAATGCTCCCTTGATGTGATTTATTTTGCATGCTAACCACTAGACTCACTAGAAATTGACCTGTTCCCTGTCTTACTTTAGGATGTTTAGAAGAAAGCTAAATTGCTTAGTATAATTAGATAGGTCTTCTGATTTGATTTCCTTAAACCCAGTTGCCCTATTTCACTTGTTACTGTATTCCTTCAAGCTGCAAGTAGTTATTTACCTACCTACTTACCACTTTGCTGAATCAAGGCTAGAACCAGTTGTACGCAAGGGAAATAGAATATTTAATGAGCTGCAAAGGAATTAATGTAAGTGCTTTACAGTTGTCCCTAATAAAGTAGGTAAAAATCCACAAGGAATTAAGCATTTATAAACTGGACCTTCAAATTCATTTTAGCGATTTCCTTTGTGACTTTTCTAAAACCAGGCCACGGAAAACCAGCAGTGTTTTGCAACTATTCACATGAAATTAGAGCCATCACATGACTTTTATTTCAGTTCAAGGCTCTCCTGTAAAAAAACAGTGAGTTAATAACTGTGTTATGATATATAGCGAGTTTTAGAGGGAAAGCGCTGCCTGTGTAGTTTGTGACTAGTATGTTACCCTTTTTTCCCATTACAGTTGTTGTGAACTGTATGCACTGTCAACTGTAAAATGGGAATATGCAGCAAAAACACGGTACCCCTCCAAGAAGGCATGGAATGACTTGAACCTTATGCATTTTACAGTCTCTGTATGGTGTATATAACTTCACTTGGCAAATGCATGATCGACATTAAGACAGTATCGATCAAATACATCACGACCCTGTGTCCCAGGCAACTGCTTTTATTTCAAGGACTTTTTGTGATTTAGGGAGGTAAAAAACATAGAAAAATAATTTCTTTATGACAGTGAAAATATATGCACCATGAACCTCCTCTGGCTGAGATGGCTGAGACCATAAATGCACAAAGTTGAAATGGGCGAGTAACCAACCTTGGCGAAATATCGCATCCTTGCTGCATAAAGGCACCCAGGGAAAACCAGAGACTATTAAATATCCCAAATTCATTAGTTGATTCATTAGTTTGCGTTTCTCTTCCATCTTCAAATTCCTCAGTGTGCCACTCGTATGGGCTAAATCTGCTGACCAGGAATAAAACTACACTGACCCCAATGTAGGCAAAAACAATGCACATCCAGATTTCATATGCTAACGGATCAAGAAATGAAAACACTCCTGGCTTGGACTTCTGAGGCTTCTTAATCATTATTGATATCCCCAGGCTCATAAAGGGCTTTGAGAAGTCAATCACTTCTTCTCTCACCAATGTTATAGTTAATGGAGCGATTGCAATATCGGCTTTCTGTAAAGGAAGAAAAAAAAGCAAATAATAGCTAATACAATGATCAGAGCAAAGAACGGTTTAGTTTCTACTGCATTTCACAAACGGAAAATAGGCTGGCAGAGATACCAGCAACATTAGTTTCACCAAGAACATCCTATGAAGAATTTCAGAAATTTTTAGTTGAAACTCTTCTTACTGAAATGCATATAACCACGTGGTTAGCATATTCCAGGTTTCCCTTTTTACAAATGCCCTTTTAAAAGCGTATCACATTTAAAAGTGTTAGTAAAGTACATTGCCTTTCACCTGGTCAGAAGGATAAAATATGCACTCACTTCCTCCCAACTTCATTTGCATTTAAATTCTAATCCCATGTTTTACTTTCAAAACTTTTCATGCCAATACAAGTTACTAATTCTCTATCAAAGGAATTAGAGAATTTTCCTCTACTCTTCAGAGAAAAATAAACCAAATCCCGCTCCTTCCATCAGTCATCTTTAATGGCTTTATTAGAAAAGATTTTCTTACCCCATAAACAAGTTCTCCAACCATCCCATTCCAGATTTTCGTGTCTGCATCCCTGGCCCCATACTTGCCATCCCCAACAATTGTGAGCTTATATTTGAATCCACAGTGTTTAGCAATTTCTGTAGCTAAGTCCACACAATAGCCCTCATATCGATCATTTCCTTCAAGCATTTCATGATTTTTCTTCATCATGACGTATGGGGACTCCTGCACAGAAAGAACTTGCCTTAGCTACTTGGTAAAGACGTATCAGTTGTGCACTTCATACATTAATATGCTTCTTTTTACATGTGAAAAAAGAGAGAAGATAACATCTGAATCACACATGCTATGTATACGTTAACTATTAACGTGACACGTCCTTAACAAAATTAAAAGCTGCATTCTCCACAGTCATACATAAATAACAATACTTACAGGTATAGTGATTCCCAGCAGTATGTAAATAATGACCATGAATGTTAACAGGAGTTATGCATTCAGAGAAGAAAAAGTAAGTTCCAAAATCAGTTTCTTTCTCTCATATAGTTTGGATGGAAGAAGGCAAAGGTATTTAGTTGCTTTTGTTGTTGTCTTAATACAAGAAAATTTACTCCTATTTCACAACCACATCTCTCCCTAGGAAAACACTTCAAGCTTTCCAGGCTGTATCTTTATTGAATTACTATACAAAAAAATACATAAGATATCTATAACTGTGCAGTAAAGTTTTATCATCAGCAAAACTGGTGATGAGTCATAAGTCATATTAAACTAACGTATCTCCTCTTTGCTCAGTTGTTACTGAACTATTCTTGCATACAGTGAAATACCTATGCTAGCCTGTGACTTGTCCAAACTGATAAAGAAGCTGTGTAACTTACAGAAAGATGCTGTTCTGTGACAGTACATAATGTTATTTTCTAGACAACTAGAATACAGCTTTTAATGTTTTACTTTACACTTCACTAATATCAAGCAGCTACAATTCTGAAGCATAAGAACCAGTCTCTTTGCTGTTTGGCAAGTTCCATTCTCTAAAACTAACACTACGGTTCTGCCTCTCAGACAAAGTTCCTCTCCTTTGAAAGCAGGTATTTAACATCCATTTTCAGGTCTAAAAATTTTAACTTTCTAGAATGTTCAGTCAATGACCATTTGTCTTTTACAGAACAAAACTGCATACCGAATCACATACATTTCCTTAATTTACAGATTTTATTTATGTACCATAATAAGTAACAGGTCACAATGTTAAATAATAAAAAGACAGTATATTTAAATTAACATAATGATGACAAACAAATCACTGTAGGACAGAGGACAGACTGCCTTTTGACAAAATATGAGGTTAATTACCAAAATAGTGGTGACAATAATAGTCTTATTCTCTAGTCCTGAAGATTCATTTCCAAGAGGGCCATCAAGAGGATTCACAACCATTTTGTCCACTTCACTCCAATATCCAATCTAAAGAGAGTTTATAGGATGCACAGACAGCAGTGAATATGAACTTTCATAGAAAAGTTAAAGCATGTTATTACTATGCCCTCATTTTACGCTCACAGAGAACTATTTTAGCTATGGATTTACCAGTGCAAATATTTCTATTTATGTAGTTAAAGACTATAAAAAATAGTAAAAAGATTGAACTAATGACATTTGCTCACATTAATTTGTCTAATACAGCTATACCTTTTTCATTCACGTTTTAACAGGTTTTAGTATCAACATCACACACCGTAGGATCAAAAGGGTTAGGAAATACTCCCGATTAGGAAGACCTGAGAAACTGGATTTTCCTGAAAGGTTTGGAATTAGAGCAGAAAGATAATCACATTTAAAGAAACATCACTGAAAAGCGGTGTCCTCCATTTGTCATTCAGAAGCATATTTCCCCAAATACTGGCTCACATTTAGCAATTCAGATCAGAAAGCAAAAAGTTTAATCCAAAAAACTGAAAGGAAAATACTCTTATGTAGTACTTACCAGAAATAACAACTCGTATTTGTTAGAAAGAAATAATACGTATTTTTACTTTGTTCTGCAAGACTGTTGTAGATACACCTATGAATAAATATTATCACAACTCATGCTTTAATTATGTATAGGGTTTCATTACCTACCTTAACATGTTGCTTAGCATGGTAAAACCTTTAAAGACACTGTAAGACAATTCAAATTACCTTCCGAGGACCAGTACTTTTGAGTTCCATGATGTTTATTGTAAAATTGATTCTCTTTCCATTCTGATCAAACTTTATATTCCCTGTCAGACCTTCCACTTGAACCTATAAAGATGAAGATGAAAGTGGTAGAAGAATTAAGTTTGTTTCTTTTTAGAAAATGCATTTTATATTTCCATAAATGATTATTGATATTTCTAAAACATTCAGTTTAGACTCTTTTCCATATGCAATATATTATCTTAGTACGAGACATGTTCCTGAGGCGTTTGCTTCTACATTATTCCCAGCAAGATCCAGGGAGCTTTGAAGACTGGAATGTTCTTTTCAAGTATTTATAGAGAATTTCACACATGCACTCATCCCAGCATTCACTCCAGGGAAGCTACCTGTTTCAATGCCCTTTCTATTTCTACACCATGACCCCAGGGTACAGCTGGATTTGCAAGACAATCTCCAGCATTTCCTCTTCTGGAGATCTCAATCCTCTGTTTACGCAAATTACGGAAAGCTTCTGTCATCACTTGAACAGCATCATAGGTCAGAGCAGATGTATACTGAAAGAAGTAAAAATATTTGATTAAAAACCAGCTTCGGCTTCACTACACCTTCCAATACAGTCGTTAATCTATTAAACACAGAAATACATTAAAAATAAAAAGGACAGAAAAATATACTTGAAATCAGACCAGTTTTTTCTTTAGTTTGGAAGTCACTACCCTCTGAGGGGCATTTATGCAAATTAATGAAGTGTTCTCCATCAGAATAGTTAGGGAGGACAGTGCTAGTAAGTCTAAACTGAAGATTTACAGCTGTTTTCAGTGTGAATTACATTCCTTTCTCTTTACAACTGCATGACAGTTCTGTGTGCAGATATGGCTGGAAGTCCATGGAGGTGGAAGGGGAAAAAAGAAACAATTTCCACTATTTAACTTGCGTTAGCCTCTAAAACCAAGGAATTGTTCCTCTGACTACACTCTTCATGGAGATGCATTTATATACAGTTCTCTAGACTACATCTCCTCCCACACTGATACACACAAAACCAAACAACATGTATTTGTATATACGTGTGCTTAACTTTTATCCATTAAGTATAAAAACTAAGCGGTAGTTATTTTTAGGTATGCAATGCCCTGTCAACAGCATGCAAAGGCAGGTTTGTGAGGAAATGTCTGGAAGAAGTGGTGCCCCTCAAAGACCAATATAGGCGAGGAAGAGCCTCATGTTCCTAATCTCACACAACATAAGGAGCTTTACAACTTTCGAGACATCAGAGAAGAATCCTGTGAACATATGCATCAGAAGGAAACTGGGGCTAAACAGTCAAAAGCCGGTATCTTCAGTGACTGGAAAATTTTACATCTTAACTAACTAACTGAAGAGAAACCACAAGCGCGTGTACACTGAGGACTTTGTTGGACGGGCTTTATGAGTCCAGAACATTGCAATTATGCCAAATATAAGGGACATTTTTGGAAATATGGGCCAGAATATAACTACTTACAGCCTTATGAATGAATGCAATGATCCCTATGAAGGCTATTAGATGCTGAAAATATATAAACTGTAAAGTGGAGAGAAATGATATATTGGCTCTCTGCTTCAATGGCTCAGACTTTAACGAGAATTTTAATTAGCTAGCTCAAGTCATGCAGAAGGCTCTTGTAATTGTAACCAAGGCAGGCTCCTGAATTGAGGTCATTTTTATATGCAACTGTTAGACCTCGGAGAGGAAGAAAAGGAAGGTGGGACTCTTTTTTCCAGATATTTAAGCTTACTGGGTGATTAATGTGAATCTTCTTACGAAAGTTCTCTCAGTGAGTTATACAGAAATCAGGGATCAGAACAGCAGAAGAACGAAGTGAAAGCCTCACTGGAGCCGATACTACTTTCTACTGCCACAGTAGCTGTGATTAAATGGTGGACATGGATTTGGAGGGGAAGAGAAGGGGAAGAGAAGGGGAAGAGAAGGGGAAGAGAAGGGGAAGAGAAGGGGAAGAGAAGGGGAAGAGAAGGGGAAGAGAAGGGGAAGAGAAGGGGAAGAGAAGGGGAAGAGAAGGGGAAGAGAAGGGGAAGAGAAGGGGAAGAGAAGGGGAAGAGAAGGGGAAGAGAAGGGGAAGAGAAGGGGAAGAGAAGGGGAAGAGAAGGGGAAGAGAAGGGGAAGAGAAGGGGAAGAGAAGGGGAAGAGAAGGGGAAGAGAAGGGGAAGAGAAGGGGAAGAGAAGGGGAAGAGAAGGGGAAGAGAAGGGGAAGAGAAGGGGAAGAGAAGGGGAAGAGAAGGGGAAGAGAAGGGGAAGAGAAGGGGAAGAGAAGGGGAAGAGAAGGGGAAGAGAAGGGGAAGAGAAGGGGAAGAGAAGGGGAAGAGAAGGGGAAGAGAAGGGGAAGAGAAGGGGAAGAGAAGGGGAAGAGAAGGGGAAGAGAAGGGGAAGAGAAGGGGAAGAGAAGGGGAAGAGAAGGGGAAGAGAAGGGGAAGAGAAGGGGAAGAGAAGGGGAAGAGAAGGGGAAGAGAAGGGGAAGAGAAGGGGAAGAGAAGGGGAAGAGAAGGGGAAGAGAAGGGGAAGAGAAGGGGAAGAGAAGGGGAAGAGAAGGGGAAGAGAAGGGGAAGAGAAGGGGAAGAGAAGGGGAAGAGAAGGGGAAGAGAAGGGGAAGAGAAGGGGAAGAGAAGGGGAAGAGAAGGGGAAGAGAAGGGGAAGAGAAGGGGAAGAGAAGGGGAAGAGAAGGGGAAGAGAAGGGGAAGAGAAGGGGAAGAGAAGGGGAAGAGAAGGGGAAGAGAAGGGGAAGAGAAGGGGAAGAGAAGGGGAAGAGAAGGGGAAGAGAAGGGGAAGAGAAGGGGAAGAGAAGGGGAAGAGAAGGGGAAGAGAAGGGGAAGAGAAGGGGAAGAGAAGGGGAAGAGAAGGGGAAGAGAAGGGGAAGAGAAGGGGAAGAGAAGGGGAAGAGAAGGGGAAGAGAAGGGGAAGAGAAGGGGAAGAGAAGGGGAAGAGAAGGGGAAGAGAAGGGGAAGAGAAGGGGAAGAGAAGGGGAAGAGAAGGGGAAGAGAAGGGGAAGAGAAGGGGAAGAGAAGGGGAAGAGAAGGGGAAGAGAAGGGGAAGAGAAGGGGAAGAGAAGGGGAAGAGAAGGGGAAGAGAAGGGGAAGAGAAGGGGAAGAGAAGGGGAAGAGAAGGGGAAGAGAAGGGGAAGAGAAGGGGAAGAGAAGGGGAAGAGAAGGGGAAGAGAAGGGGAAGAGAAGGGATTTTTTTGGGACTGACTATTAATACTTCTTTAAAGTGTAGCTCTTTGCAGTACATATTGTACCACACTAGCATTTTGAGAAACTGTGGATACAGCACTGTCATTAACCACTGAAACATACTTTGGGTAGCAGAGAAAATAAGAGCTTAAAATTGAAAAGTTGTAGTGCTAATTCAGTTATTCTACATTTCATTTGATCATTTGGATATATTTAATGTATTATCTCAAGAATATTAACCCTATAATATATAATTACCGCCCTGAATATTCACAACTCAGTCACATATTCAGTTTGTGTAGGGCTTTGCCTATCAATATATATCTCTATGTGTATACATGTCATCACATATATCAAAACCACATGCTTTAATTTAGGTTAAGTCAGCTTTAATCTAAGGATCTCAAAATATTTCACAAGCATCTTATTCCTTCATGTTGTTGGAGATGTCATGAAAGCAAACAGCCCATGTATCATTTCCTACTGCTTTATTCTGCACACACTTTCAGCTCCTAATAAGCTTCATGAGGCTCATTAAAACTATCTATAGCTTAATGAATAGATGTAAAGTTGACAAACTAAAACAAAGCAAACTCATTACCATAAACAAGAAATGACAGACCGATAACCAGCTCATGCAGGGGGGGGGCTCTGTGTGTGTGTCTGCATAATAAATAAAATTGCCACAAGTTAAAGGATGCATTAGCCCTGTCTTGATTCACTTTGTTTTGTACTGGAGATTCATCCATGTGCTGATCTGCACAATTAGAAAAAGTGGGAGCACAATTTGGAATATTATTCTGTGAAAGTGGGAGGGGCTCTTACAGCCTACTGCTTTTACCGCAATGTAAATCTCCTAACTTCATTTCTCTTCCTTTCAACTTTACATGACAAAAATCAGCAACGTTAATACACACTGGTATAGCTACTATGCTATAGTTCCTACAGAACCACCCATATTAATTAAAGCATGGCAAAGAATATACAAAAAAAAAAATCTTTCTTCTCATAATTCTATAACTATGATAACAATAAGCTGATAATATAAATTATAATATAATTCACTGAAGTGTCTAAGGATTTTATATTATTTGCTATGAAACATGGATTGCATGCATATCATATGAAAGAATTCTCCCTCTCTAAATAAATGCCCTAATTGTCAAGTAGAGAAAACACAAGGTCCCTACGCGATTTTATTCAACATAAATTTAAAATGTATCTTAAACCTTAATAAAATTTGTAAGCTGCAATTGCAAAGATGAATTTGAAAAGTAAAGACAAAAAGTCATTCCAGACTAAGCAGAAGATATGTCACGTCCTGTCAAAGAAAAACTGGCAAGATGTTGACTTTTGTAACTTTAGCTGTTTTCCAGTATTCAGAAAATACCAGAAATCCTTAGCTAGAAGGGTTTTTGTACAAAATATCCTATTTTGTACAATTAGTAACTGAATCTTCTGAAGATGAATTTACAGAAGACACCCCCAGAAGCACAAGATTTTTTTTTACACATATATTTTAAAGCTGTAATATATTATAAAAAGATGCAATGTTAATATTTTAAAGCTGTAATATGTTATAAAAAGATGCAATGTTAGCCTGTTAGTCCTGTGTTTAACACAATGCCTGTTCATGTGCTGAAGACATAAAGTTGAGAGATATGCTTAGAGACTTAAAATCTAACATTAAAAGAACATACTTGAGCACTGGAAAAGAAATGAAAATATGAAGACCTAAATGAAAAAAAAAAAAGGGGGGGGAAGTATTCTGAATCACAAGAAGTCACATTCTTTTTCTCACGATTTGGACATCTGCAATGTCCAAATCTACCCTTGACATACTAGGATTTGGTTTTTTTTTTTTTTCTTTTTTTTTAAAGTCAGAGAAGAGAAATAAGCATTTTAAAGTGTGATTCATTTGACCTGTTACAAGACACCTTCTTTAAGATGAACTGAATCATGCCTTAGTTTCTACTAATTTGATCTCCAGTGACTTCTGAGACTCCTGGAGGAGTCCAAGGTGATCAACTTAGATACATATGTCTACACTGTAGACATGCTTAAAACAAATTAAAACTACTCAAGGGGACTATGAACTAGCCATTCATCCCTAATCTAACACAACAGTGAGAAATAAAACCAAAATATTTTGGACAGACACTGTACCCGCTGAGTCAAAGAACACAGTGCTAGCGTACAAGACAAGGGACATCTCAGCTGGAATGGTGTATCCAGCCAAAGTAGTGTTCAAGAAGGCTGAAATCAGTCTGAAACAAGCCCAGAAGGCGGCTCCTCACCACGTATGGCGGGGGGGGGGCTGCTATTGGGACAGCAGAAGGGACACTGTCACTAACAGAGGTTAAGAGATCAGAGGTCTAAAATCATACACAAATATTTTTCCTTGGAGAGGCGTAAGACTCAAAGAGAGGTAATATAGGAAATGTTCTTTCTTGCAAGAGCGACTGGTAGAATCAATGGGTATAAGCAAATGTTCAGCACTTTTCCTTATATTTAAACAATTTAAACATACTTAAATACCAACAAATACACGTCAAAGGCAGTAAAGACACAAACTGTGTGGCCTTATAGCTTGCGCATATATTAAATGTTTGCCTTATGGCTCTACACTAGCATTTTTTTTCCAATGGTTCTCTATGCATTTTATCACCCTGTTTGTAATACTTCACTGAACTCTACACAGACTAAATTGGGATATCAAATGGTGTCTTGTTTTAATACACATTACAGCTTTATTTTGCTTTGAGAATTATTTTCAATAAAATCTCTCATCTGAGTTTTGTGCATTTTTTCCACAACGAAGTATTTCTCTACTTGAATGCTAGTATATACCACAAAAGCAGAATTGCCTTTTCATAGTGCTTTGTAGAATAATTGTGCTTTTTGGTCAAAAGATTCACAAAACTCTATCATTTTGTTTGTAATTTCAGATGTAACTGCGAGAAACCAGTATATAGATCTAGAAGCATTCTTACGTTTTTATATATTATATATAAAAAAATAGGTATATACATATATAAACCCACAAGCAAAAAGAATGAGAGACAGTTACTTGTCAAGAACTAGTGAAGGAACTGGGCAACTACCTCCTGTGACTTTCAGTGTAGTTAAACTAATGCAACTCGGACACCTATTTCTTAAAGGGTCTGTCTTTAACTAATGTATCTGGGGGCTATTTTGAAAAAGACAGTATTACACACACTTTGGAAAACATTTGAAAGTGGCCTGACAAATTAAACAGAGGAAAATTCACTAACGGACAGGAAATGGCTACCTCCTTCAGGACCTCTTGTGATACCTTGCATACTCTCACGACAGAGCATGGGAATGCCAATAGTTATTTTCAATAGAAATAAAAGACGTTATCAAATATTGTAAACGTAAATGTCATCGTAAATCCAGATGGCTTTTCCATTACCTATGGGCATGTTTCAAACACTGGGGACTTGAGGCAGAGGTCAGGGAGCCCAGAAAAAAAATGGATGCTTGCCTACTCCTCTCTGATCTTTACATTAGAATGGAGCTCTTGTGAAAAGAGGCAGCTTTTAAAACAAACTTGTTTCCAGCTGAAAATAATTGCATATATATGCAAGATATTTGGAAATATCAGCTGATTATTTTGTAAGTTTTTCATAACAATCCTGGTCCTGACTAAAAGGGGAGGAGAAACGAATAAAATGTAAAATTACTGGATCTTAATTTTTTTTTTAATTAATCTCAGTAAAGATGGCATTAGAGATCAAGTCCTATTTATCTTAACAAATACACTATCTTTATTAAATTTTGTTTCCAGAGATTTTCAGATCAACTTACATTTTGACAATGAGCCTTTATTTAAATGCAATTCCAGCACTCTGTGTGTGCAGAACAGCTAAACAAATAATAGGTATTTTTGCTCTGAAATGCCATAATGTTATGGGCAGAATATCAGATGCAAAGAACACCTTAAGTAACCTGTCACCTTAAAAAACTTTAAATGTTCAGGTCCAAAACTGCTATCCAGAAAACCTGCTGATTTTGTGATGTGTTTACGTTCTTTAGGTATCTCCTTGTCTGGTTAGGAAAGGCTGCTCTCTAGGAACATCCAGAACAGCTTTGGTTTCCAGCCCAGTAGCTAAACACCTGCCTAAGAGACACCCCTGGAAGTCTCACTCCTCTTTGAAAGACACACTCATAGCACATCAAGCAGACACTGACAAGACTGGGGCACTTCAATTATCCTAACACTCCCACTATAGGATATTTATAGGGGAAAGTGACCTTCTTTCACTCCTTTTAAAACAGAATACAGCAAAGATCACAAGATTTATGAACCTCAAGGTGCTTGGCCTTTCTACCTATTTCACCTACTACTCTAATAGGAAGGAGATTCCTGGGGTGTAATTCCTCCCCCAAGATTACCTCCAATCCAGAACACCACTCTTCTCACTACAGTCATCAGAGGTGCTAATTCAGCACAAAAAAAGAGTGCAGGTACCTGATTATTTTTTTTTTTTCCTTCTTTTCTTGAATTCACACAGAGGAAAGAGGTTTTAAAGTACTTTTGTCTTCCATTAGATTTAATGCAATGGCCAAAGAGAAGAGCTAATGCTACCGTAAAGCAGACATTTCTTCAAAATATCAGGACGATGTCAGAGAAGAAAAAAAAATTATGGATCTGGGCAAAAGTCTTGGCAACAAAGTGAACCATCTGCCTTCCAGGAGGAAGTAGAACAGTGACAGATCTTATTAATGGCACTGGGATTTCTATCTACTGAAGTTCCAGACCTTTTTCCATTCAAAAGAACAGGAAGTCAGCATGCATGCCTTACACTCCTTCCGAACTGTTAATAGAGAAGTTGTGTGGGAACTTATCCCTTCCATTATCTAGAAGGTCAAATTAGCCTAACATTGTGGCCCCTTTATTTTCTGAAAAATGCATCACAGACAAAGAGCTCTGCCGTGTCAGACAATCTTAGAAATCCTTCAACATTTGTCTCAACTAAGCCGTCTGTTGCCACATAAAGATGGGCTTTCAGAAGCGTCCTGCCATTTACTCTGGGTCCACTATGTTCTTCTGTCTCAGCTTTTGTTGACCATGGCCAATGGATCAACTGGTGAGATGGTTCAATACTGATTATTTGGAGAGCGGGCAGTAATGATGTTATAGCACAGTGCACTGCTGGACGAGGCTTTTATTTTGCTGTTGCTCCAATAATCATGTATAAGCAATTTAAAGTTAATGAAATACTGAAGCAGATACCAATGCAAAGTGTTCTCCAAGCCAGTGCCATCAAAAACAACACAGCAGCTTGTACACTAGTACTAAAAAAGAAACAACAAAACAAAAAAACATTCACGGCTGTAGCCTTTCCTTCTACATCTATCATAGTATGCTGCAATACAAAATTATCTTTCCGTTAAACACTTGTTAATGAGAACAAGTAACTATCAAGTATTAAAACAAGATATTGAAAGGAGTAAAGTAGCTTTTAATGCAAATCTTCACACTGTATCTTTTCTCTCTTATACCTTTCCTTCTCCCTCTGAAGATCATAAATAAGTAAAAATAAATAAATCAGGAGGGCATCTAATCTCTCCTTACAGTAACGGCAGAAACAACTCTAAGCTATTCATTATTTACATATTTGTACAAACGTAAATTGTGCATTCACTACATTTGTGTAACAACTTCTTTGAACCTCAAATCATGGAGGTTCTTAAAATCTCCAGTCATCACTCAATGGCTAAAAAGTTTACTATCTAAACTCACTTCTTTTTACTAAGTTCCTTAAAAAGTCTATTAATTATTGCCCTATTCTTTTCCATTTTTCTAGAAGCTTTCTAAGTCCTCCTAACTCCCAAACTAAAGCTTACTCCTAGTGAACTTTATATCACCAAAAACACACAGAGCTTGACAAAACATTAAAACCAATTACTTGGATTTGAATCCATACAGCTTGACAGAAATAATAAAAACAATTATTTGGATTTCAACCCACAGCATTTTACTTATATAAAAGAATGTTGTCTTCCAATCCACTTCACGGTGGAAAATATACATACTGACAGAATAAATAACATTTTACAATTATTTGTGTAATTTTACTTCTAACTTTAAACAGAATGCACTTGCAAAATAGAAATGCCACTGATAATAAAATCACCTTTAATTTACTGTAAGCCACAAAGACCATAAGCCTTTTTAATCGTCACCATATGAATACATAAAATCTCTTTCTTCAAGGGTAAGCTAGAGAAAAGTATGCCACTTCACAGCGTTAAAAATCAGCAGGATCCAGCAGCAAAAACTGAAGCCTATGGTTATAATAGTGAAAATAGACCAAGTAGGAAAATTTAAAGCAGAGGATGAAAACAAAATGTACAAATAGGAAGGCAAAAAGACTTCTCTGAAAAATCATGCTGTAAGAAATGGATTTGAAAGAGCTACTATGAATGTTTAAAGTGTTAAAGTGGGGGGGTTGGGTTTTGGTTTATTTTTTGGGGCGGAGGTGGGGTGGGTGGTTATTTGTTTTGTGGGGTGTTTTTTGGTTTTTTTACTGCTTTACCTTAAAAATACACTTGAGCCTCTTTAAATTCCTATGTTCTACCTTCAAAAATTAATGTTAGTCATAAATCAGTAAGCATATGTGACTTACAGTAGATATAAATTTTAAAATCTAAAATGATCATTTACTAACATATATACTGAAACACAGTCTTCAATCACTGCTCCTTTTATGATAAAAATGGCCATCCAAGCATTGTTAACTGTGGTAAATATCCTTGAGTTGAGTTTTTAACCAAAAGAAAGTTATTGCGATGATCATAAAAATGTATTCCAGATCATTTTCTAGAAGAATAATTAATGATTGGTGCAATTAATGAAAATAGGAGAAGAGGGATTAGAGATCAGATCATTCAATTTTATAAAATGACTGATACTATATGAATGGTAAGAACCTGAAAATTCCATTAGGCTCTTCAGCTATATTATTTTTACTCATTGTCAACAGAAAGTCCTACAAAGATTAATGGAAATAAATTATTTACCCTAGAAGCTCAACAACACTGCAACAGAAATTATTCTAAATTGGAATTTCATATGAGGATTCTTTGACTAGCCTTTACATAAAGACACACTAAATGATCTTCTAGTGATCCTCAGTGCTTTTCCTCCTCTCTTATTCTCCCGACCCAAGAAATATCTGGCCATAGATGTCTCTCCAGCTCTGTGAGCTGCCACCACCCTTCTGTGCCTTTCACTTACATCCCAACAGGCTCTTTCCACTTTGCTGACCCCTTTTTTTGAATGACACATTCCTCCTACTACTACTTTCAGCTTTGTGTATCATTCTCCCTTCTCCTCTAATCGCCATTTCCCATCAAGCTCCCTGTCCTAAATGCCATTGACCTTGACAAGGCCAGAGGCATGCCGGATCTTGCTGAGCACTTGGAGCTTTCTTCTGTTTGTATCAACCATATTCAGGTGAATTGCTGGTTGAAAAAAAGTGATAAAGCGTTCCTGGAAAAATAAGCAGGAGGAATCCATTGAACTTTGTTGGCTGAATATCCTTAAACACTTATAATTACTAAGAATAAGTGGATTCAAATTCAAAGAAACAAAGCTGCATAGAGACATCAGGACTCTGTAGTTTTCTAACGTCTGGCAAATACTTTTGCTTTAGCACAGTTCAGCCACTTTTACTTGCAGGCTCAAAGAAGCGGGGTCAATAGGGCCTTTGTATGTCTGAGACAAATCTACAGATTGCCCCAAACCACCCGCTGTTTTCGCTGACCAAATGTTCCATTCTTTAATTGAGTTTTCTTTAAAAAAACACAACAAAACCAAACAAACCAACTGTGCTGGAATGAGTGATTATTATGCAAAAGAACCTTAAGCTACTAAAAGAAGCATGAAGTTTAACATTGTGATTTTTTACGCCTACATTTTTCATCTATACTTTTGCAAGTAGAGAAGATTGAATAATGGGATTCAAAAGTCCAGTGAAACCAGGTAGCTAGAAAGCCAACTGATACATATATATATATATATATATATATATATATATATATATATATATTTTTTTTTTTTTTTTTTTAAATTTTTTTTTTTTATGCCCAGGAAAACAAAACACAAGGACTGGAAAACATATGCAGAAAAATCTCACAAATCTACAGTTTTACAAGGGTACTTAAAAAAAAAAACTTGGCTCCAGTTCAGTTCCTGATTAAATCACATATTAAATACTGAATTTAACTAAATTTTTAAATTCTTATTTATAAATCAATTATCATCTACTTGAATTCAGGCATAATCAAATCACATTCTTCCATTAGAAGTACAGCAGGTGCAACAGAATATCACTTATAACTCTTACTAAAATGCCTGGTACTATAAAACCATTTTCCAACACACTGCAATCATAAGAGACGTACCCCAAAATGAAGATATTGTCTAATTCATAATTGTATGCTTTTGCTCAGTTGTCTATATCTAGTCCAAATGCTTTCTGAATTTCCAGATTGAAGAAATGTTTTCATTGCTCTCTTCTTTATTCCTGATTATCAATGTGTCATCTAAATTTTAATTACTTCTGTGAGGTAAAGAAATACTTTTATATTTGTCTGCATGCTCTGTATTCCATCCTTGAGCTAAACAAGCACCAGTACAGTTAAACCAGCAGCTTTCAATTACAAGCTTCATTCTTCCTGACTTACAGTCTAAAATTGGCAGTTTTCAACTTTTGCAATTTTATCATAAAGCGCACACCATTTGATACTACACAAATACTTCAAATTCTAGAACTACATCTTGAAAAAAAAACAGATTTCGTAATAATTTGCTAAAAGACTAGACAACTTGGTTATAAAAGTGAGACCCGAAAATGTAAAACTACTAAAGGAAAATTAAAGGCGTCCTGGTTTTAGCTGGGACAGAGTTAGTTTTCTTTCTAGTGGTTGCTGTGTTTCAGATTTGGTATGAAAGGGATGTCAGTAATGCATACTGATTTACTTGTTGCCGGGTGATGTTTGTATTATTTTCAAGGACTTTTTTCAGCTTCCCATAGAAGCTGAGAAGGAGCCTATACAGAAAGATGGAATGGACAATGGAATATCCCGTACCACAGATGTCACGCTCAGTATATAAATGGGAGTTTGCCAGAGGGCGGGAATCTGCGATCACTGCTAGGGATGGTGCCAATTCACCGGCCACTGAGAGTGACTTGTGTCATTATTATTGTTATTTTCCTTTTCTGTTATTGTTTCTATTAAACTGTCTTTACCTCAACCCACAAGTTTTTTTTTTTCCTTTCCCTTTCCCCTCCTTTTCTCCCTGCCCTACTGGGGGACAGGGGAGAACTGTGTGAGTGGCTGCATGGTCTTGGCTGCCAGCTGGGGTTAAACTATGACAGAAGGCAAAAAGAATCTATATTTTTGTTAACTTTGCTATGCATTGATTGCTTGGGGGGGGAAGGAGGGAGGAAAGATTATGAAGCTTGAAATACAATCGTAAGAATTCTGAACATCTGAAACACAATATACCAGCATGAAGCAGTTCAAGACACTGGAAACAGATGCAGTGAGTACTGGGGTTGTTACCATCTTCCAACACAATGGTATTCTCTACAAGACTGAGCTGTCTTATGTCTTCCACCCAGGCAGCCCCAAATTCTTTTCTGCGTGCTGCATGTAGTTTCTTTATATATCATACCTAAGTTGTCTCAGATACTTCTAGCACACACCAAGCCTAAGATTGCTTTTAGTAAAGCTCATCACAGAGTAGGACAGCTTATAGAAGATACTAGACTATTTCAGTCGGACCAATTCAGGGCTGACAAAGTTAAAGCATGTTGTTAAGGGCTATGTCCAAATGCCTCTTCAATGCTGACAGGCTTGGGGCATTGACCATCTCTCTAGGAAGCCTGTTAAAGTGCTTGACCAACCTCTTGGGAAAGAAAAGCTTCCTAATGTCCAGTCTAAACCTCCCCTGGCCCAGCTTTGAACCATTCCCACGCGTCCTGTCACTGGATACCAGGGAGAAGAGCTCAGCACCTCCCTCTCCACTTCCCCTCCTCAGGAAGCTGTACAGAAGAATAAGGTCACCCCTCAGCCTCCTTTTCTCCAAACTAGACAAGCCCAAAGTCCTTACTAGTTCCTCACAGAGCTTTCCTTCCAGCATTCTCCAGATGCATTCAAGAACCTGAACATCCTTCTTAAATTGCAGGGCCCAGAATTGCACACAATACTCCAGGTGAGGCCACACCAACGCTGAATACAGTGGGATAATCGCCTCTTTTGACCAGCTGGATATGCTGTGTTTGATGCACCCCAGTGTGCCGTTTGCCCTCTGGGCTGCTGGGGCACACTGCTGACTCCTACTGAGCCTGCTGCCGACCAGAAAGATCCCTTTCTGCAGGCCTGCTCTCCAGCCACTCCTCTCCCAATTTATACTTGTATACTTTAAACTTAGTACTTATGTGGTGGGTCGACCTTGGCTGGATGCCAGGCCCCTACCAAAGCTGCTCTATCACTCCTCCTCAGCTGGAGAGAGGAGAGAAAACAGAACAAAAAGCTTATGGGTCGTGATAAAGGCAGGGAGAGATCATTCACTGATTACCATCATGGGCAAAACTTGGGGAAAAATTAAAATCAGAGTAGGACAACAAGGAATAAAACCAAGTCTTAAACCACCATTCCCCCACCCCTCCCTTCTTCCCAGGACCAACTTCACTGCCAATTTCTCTACCTCCTCCTCCTGAGCGGCACAAGGGGACAAGGAATGGGGGTTGTGGTCAGTTCATCACACATCTCTGCCGCTCCTTCCTCCTCAGGGGGAGGACTCCTCACACTCTTCCCCTGCTCTAGCATGGGATCCCTCCCATGGGAGACAGTCCTCCATGAACTTCTACGATGTGAGTCCTTCCCACAGGCTGCAGTCATTCACAAACTGCTCCAGCGTGGGTCCCTTCCATGGGGTGCAGTCCTTCAGGAACAGACGGCTCCAGCGTGGGTCCTCTGCATGGTCACAAGTCCTGCCAGCAAACCTGCTCCAGTGTGGGCTCCTCTCTTCATGGGTCCACAGGTCCTGACAGGAGCCTGCTCCAGAACAGGCTTCCTATAGGGTCACAGCCTCCTTCGGGCATCCACCTACTCCAGCATGGGGTCCTCCATCAGCTGCAGGGGGAGGTTGCGGGGCTTCACCACAGGCAAACCTCTGCCCCGATGCCTGGAGCATCTCCTCCCCCTCCTTCTTCACTGACCTTGGTGTTTGCAGAGTTGTTGCTCTCACATATTCTCACTCCTCTCCCCAGCTGCTGTTGCACAATTGTTTTTTCCCCCCGCCCTTCTTAAATATGTTCTCACCAAGATGCTACCACCATCACTGATGAGCTTGGCCTTAGCCAGCAGCAGGTCCGTCTTGGAGCCAGCTGGCATTGGCTCTATCAGAAATGGGGGAAGCTTCTAGCAGCTTCTCACAGAAGCCAACCTGGTAGACCCCCTGCTACCAAAACTTTGCCATGCAAACCCAATACAACTTATCATGTCTCACTAGCCTTCAAGTGGTAGTAATTGAGCTTCTTCCAGGAATTAGATCAAAGGCTGCCCCCAAACAGAATGGGTTAATCAGATTAGAAAGTTGAAGCAGTTGGATGCAAATGGATGTGTTGTCCTTCAGTGTCCTGTCCTTCCACAACAGCAAGAGATTTGCCTTAAACATAATATACTGACACAACACTAAGGCTCAGAAAGCCCAGCATATTTGTAAATTCACAATAATGGATCAAAAGGGGATTTCAACTTGGTATTATTAGGCCTTTATAAAATTAAATGTGGCCTTCGTTTTGCTACTTGACAAAGAAATTCACCAGGATGCTCAGTGCTATGTTTCAAGATCTACACGTTACTAGTTCTTCTAGAATTGCATGCAGAGACTGATAACAGCACCCTCAGTTACAACAGATATATTCTAAATTGAATCTGAGGTAAACAGTATATCGGCTTTACTTTCGAAAGATGAAAAGACCTTTTGTAAAAAGACAGAAAAGCACTAGTTTTAAGTGTCCCAACTTAATCTTCAAATCTTGTGTTTTTTTATCAATACAGGTACAGCGCAGCAACAAGTAAAACCAGTGTCTCTTCGCATCTACATCCTAAAACTGCAATTTCTTGTAATTAATATTTTATAAATTGTGAAAATACATTTTTAAAGCAATTTGATTCAGGACCTCTTCTGGCCATCTATGAAACGGGTTTTCAACAATGTTTTTATTTCTTGAAGAGCACATTCCTTTGAAATGCACTTTATCTTAGAAAGAGGTGTCTTCGTCTATATTCAGGATTGTACTTTGACGTTGTGATATGTCTTGTCACGTCAGCTCAGTCATATCCCATTGACTTGCATTTTATAATGTAAAATGAATGTATACTTCCTTTTGGATTACAAAAGGACGATAATACAACACAGTTGCAATGCTATTGCCTGCAATGAAAGAACATTTGCAATCCCAGAGATAACATTACCTTGTAGGGGCATGTAACCACCTCTCATTTCTGTATTGATAATACAGGACTTTTATTAGCCTTCCTATCCTTTTCATAAGGAATTTGCAGTGACAGCTTCCTAAATTCCATGGGAAATAATGACAAAGGCTCATTTATAACCACTGACAATTTGGACAACTGCCTCAAAACCAGAAGAGGAGAAAAATTATTCATAAGATCGCGGAAGGGACAAATGGCAGACCAGGGATTTAACCTGCTCACTAACTTCGATTTTTATACACTATTCCAAGAAGAAAAGGATAACAAACGCAGCTAGAATATTAACATATGAAGGAACGGCATGTTCAGGAGGGACAGGTAAGGGATGCAATTCAACAAGAATAGATGAAAAATCCTGTATTTTAAAGGAATGATCGAGTGCAAAGATATTGTATGACACCATCTAAATCGGCAGCGGTATAGAAAAGCAATGCAGAAAAAGATCTGGATGTTTGTGTGCATCTCATGATAAATGTATTTCAACAGTATCACGATAGTGAGAAAAAAAATAATTAAAAAAATGAGTAACAAAAAAGGAAGCCCTGAAAGGAGTACTGCTTCTGAGAAACACAGCGCCGTTATTTCAATGTCTACTGCATAGCACTCAGATGCCAATCTGGCATTTCAAAGAAGATGGGTACCAATTAGAAAGGTTCCAGAGCAAAATGACAAACATGATCTCAGAGTAGAAAATTCAAAGGAAAAGGGATTATTTAGTTTAGCAGGCAAGAAGGCAAGGACAAATATGGCAGCCATCTTAAAATATAGAAGGACAGCTAAAAAGGAGAACTTCCTCACATCCATTAGAAACAGATAAAGGGGAGTAACAGATTAGGTGATACAAAGGTTGATTTAGGTTAGACAAAAAGCAAAAAATAAGACTATTTAAGCCCGGCAATAGAACACTTGGGGAAACTGTTAAATTAGAGGAACTGCCAGGTATAGCTGATTCTGCCTTCAGGCAGGGAGGATGGACTGGTCAAAGACCTTTCTTGCCATGTTTCTATGATTTCTATGATTCTGCTCTGCCTGTAGCTCCCTCAAGGATGGGAATGAAATGTGACACATCTCTGTCCTTACATGTAATGGCAGGCAAAAAAGACAAGTGATACGTGTACAAGGGTAAAAGATAGAAAGCTACAAAAAAAAAAATACAGTAACCAATGCAATCAATCTCTCCAAACATTGGAATATACCTCCACATTTTCCCCCCCATCAATACCTCTAGCATTTATAAATTAACTAATAATTTAACACAAGTCTCAATCTCTTGATTATCAGTGAGATCCTGTACATTCCTTAAGCAGACAATATATAAATGAAGATAGATCAGCCTTTTAAATTGAATTTAAAATGTGTTTTACGCTAATAAGATTAATGAAAACAAATGTTTCAATTCATTTATTTCTCCTATCCATAACAAAATAAACCTCTAAATAGAAGTTATTCAAAATACACTCCTTCAGCCTTTTCAGTTTCTAGTAGACTTGAAAGGACCCATCATGGAAGAAACAGAGGGAATATCTGTGATAGTTACAGATTTTAATGCTCTAATAAAACATTGCAACCACTTCATCTTATCTAACACAAATGCAATTTTCTGCCTACTGTAAGTAATACCAGAGGTACCAGAATCCTTAGCACACTGTCCCTCTGATCTACTTTTCCATCAATGAGAAAAACTGCATCTTGGCTTCAGTTAGACTTTTTTTATTTTAGTCATGCATTTCACTGTGATCATTTCCAGACTATGATTATGCAACATTAGTAGGTAGGTAGATTTGGGCATTCAAGAATCAGAGAGACAAAAGAATTTTAATAATCACTTACAGCCACGTCTCTTCCTTTTTTCCTAAATGAGAGCACTTATTTACCACATATATGACACGTACGTAATATGAATGTGTCTAAAGGCATAACACTGACTCTAGTTTATTATGTAAAACTTCAAATGAGAAATCCAATTATTCTGTGATAAAGATTTTAAAAATACAAAAATAACCACAGAAAAATCATAACTTTGCCTAAATGACCCCCACATTTGGCCTCAGAAAAAAGGAACCTACAAACTTTTTTTTTTTTCATTTAAATTAAGGTTGTGTGCTTTAAAGGATTTTTGTTCCAGGAATTTTAAAAAAATGGTTCTTCCATTACTTGCTGAAACTTCTTATCCATCTCATTATAAATCAATAATAGCACAAATAGTTATGCCTAGAACATTTGCCATTTATCTTTTTGTCTCAATACATCCTAGAGCTATTTAAGTATACTCATTCTTAATAAAATTTTTGATTGTATCACTTAAAAGAAAAATTATTTAGCATTAAAATGGCGTTATTCTTGTTAACATCTTGCAAGCACTAACTGGTGCTCATAATGGTCACAGAAGGTAAGAAAGTACTATTATCCTACTTTTATCCAGAAGTAAAACTGAGGTAAGGAAGTTCAACCACTTGCTCAGTGTCACATCTTGTGTCACTCAGGCCTGAAATCAGACCATGATTCTGTACCTCTGGCATACCATTTAATTTTAAAAGGCTTCGTGGGATTTAGGCATCTGTCTCAAAGCAACTGTCTTACCATTTCCTTACAAGTTTATATTATATCAGAAAATGCTAGATCTGTGTTCCCTGGAAGCCTACACATGACTACGTATTTGCCTTTAAAACATTTCATAGCACAGAGAAAGAGAAAAATCAAGAAAAGCCAGTAGATACTTGATATATCATCACATCTAAAACAATTACCTAACAAACTGTCAAGCGCAGATTTACAGTGACACAAGAAGAATTAAAGTTGTCTTGAACATTTTTGACAGTGCAGCATCTTTGCTCAACCAGTGCTATGATAGACAATGTTAAAAGTACCCCAGAGAAATATAAAACTGTGTTGGCACAGCTGATTTTGAAAGGCTTTCTCTGTCTCCTGTCTTTCTATTCCAATTCCCTCACTTCCTGCACATCTGTCACGGTTAAAACAAATGTAAGACATACCTTAATTGTACTAGTGTGTGCACCAGGATATTCTTTTTCTTCCAGTGTTGACCAGCGTTGTATAAATTTTGACACCAGGGGATCATCATAGTCAACTATCTGAAATCCTGAGACGTTAGCTCCTCCAAACTGAATTTTTGACAAATCTCCATCAGTAAATCCCTGGACACAGAAAACATTATGTCTGTTATTCCAACAGTTTTGGCAGATCTCTCAATAGTATATACAAATAAAGAGTTACCACATGACTTCTACTGCAGAAGTGTAAGCCAGCTCAAACAGGATCCAAGTTTAAGTCCTGGGCTGCCAGAATTAAGTCGTCATCTCCACCAGCCAGCAACGCCTCTTGTTGCTCACTAGACATACACCTTTATAGAGTGGATCTGTCCTTGCCATGCTTACTTTCCTAAACATTCTTGTTAATTTCAATGGGACTGCTTAAATGAGAAAGGGAACACTGACATGAATAACAGTTAGGCAAGCACATTTTAGGCAGGTATAGCTACAGCCACAGTGGTGTCCTCTTGTTGCCAGGATTGCTACAGCACGTGGAAGGATCTACCATCTCCCCTGCCTCCTCCCTCCAGTAAAAGAACTACTTCTCATTCTTACAAACAGCACATATGTTTTGTTTTCCATGTTCTGTGTTTTAACTTGCCCCAAACAACCATACAAACGAATTTAAATGAAATACTGCTTTCGGACACTTCAATTTAAATGAATGCTCTAAGTGAACACAAAAAGTAGTAGCAACTTCAGACCACACTATTAGAAGTTACTACAATTGCTATACTAGATGCTCTTTAACTATTGCATATTAATGATACTCATCAATGATGTGTTTCTGCATGCTAATAGAGACACTTCTACACGGATCATGAAACTTTATTCAATATTATTGTGAGCTTGACATTCAAACAGGAACATTCATTGCATACTCTTCTCCATCTATCAGCATGTTTTATTCTTAAAACAGATCAATTTCTTGACTGACTGATCAGACTGGAGAACATTATTACAGTGAAGAAAAGAAATAAGGTGGATTCAGTGAAGATGACTGGATATGATCAAGTACTAGGTAAGTTTTCTTTGTGACAGAGAAAAACAGTTTTAAAATCATTACATATATATTTTATATGATGTTAGACAGAAGATCTACAATATTTGCACTTAAACTGTATAAACCTGTAGGAAGCAAATATGATATTAAACAGCTTTAAAATACAAGATTCAGTAAGTTTTAGATCTTATGGGCTTACTGTTACAAACTTAAAGCAATGGCTAAAATAGCAACCAGTTAACATAATGAAATACACTAGACAATTTTTCTAAAATATTTCCCTTAAGACTCAAAACACTATTTATACAATATTTGCAATGCAAAATACAAATGTCTAACAGTTAGGGAATTTTTCAAGTGTTGTAAGACTTTTATGCTTGCTTTGTGAATATCAGTACCTTACCTTCTTTATCTTAAAAAATAGTTAATAAATATAAAAATGAAATCCCACTGTTTTGCTTTAAAGAGGCCTTTAGAGTATAAGGCTTCTTCATACCTGTCTAGTGACATACATGATCCTTCACAATACTGCCTGCCTGGAGGGAGGGAATGTTTTGATCAAAGGTTGGGAGGAGACAGGGGTTACGTGTGAAGTGTGACAGAAACACTATGGTCATTCTGTTTCCTCAGGTCCCTCAAAGGACTATGGAAGACTCTCTGGGCCTTGATGAAATTTCTATCAAGCGCTATCACAGTCCAAGAATAAGTGATGGAAAAAATGATTTAGAGGCACTTACACCATGCAACCACCAAAACTTTTTTCTGGAACAGAATAACTGAGATTCAAGCCTGCAGAATTTGCTTTGTCTGTTACAAAAAAATGTTGGATTAGATTCCCTAGGTGCAGTAAGTTAAGTGTTGTTGACTTTCATGTCAGTAAAATGGCCTTTCACCTTTAGACACAATTTTAAAAGAAAATACTTTGACAGAACTAATGTGCTTCCTGAACTTTCCCCCTTAGGAACACTATTAGCTCTACTGTCTGATCACCTATGGTCAAGAACAGATTAATTCAAACTGATCACCAAGCCAATCTGAGGAATGAAGATGTGTAAAGCTGAGGCTCACTAGTCTAGCAGAATGAAAACTGAGAACTGTAATTTTTAAGTACTTTAGAGGTGAGAGAAGAAACATGAGTTTGCTGAATGAATGTATCAGCGTACAATGCAGAAGGTATTTTTTCTGATTTCTGTACCCTACTTTTCTAAAGTGTGTAGAAAAAGGGATGAAGTGCTACTGAAGGTGCTGAACAACCTTCATTCCCATTGATGGAAATATCACAGGAGGCATCTAAGCCCTGAAAAGATTCAGCCAATAAAACAAATACCATCTCAATACATGCATTCGTTTGGCAAGGATAAAGACGTTCAGCTTTTTTTATCTTCTAAAATGCACTTAAACCAAAATAATAGTTGATGGACTTCCATGAACAGTAAAATAAGTAATACAGGTATTTTAAATATTAAAAATGCTTACCAGATTTGCAATGATATAATGGTATCCTTTAACATGTTTACCAATTGTGATAACCTGTAAAAAAGAAGAAATACCCCCGTAATGGAGAATGTTCACCTGATACTTGGACTGAGACTAAAAAAATACAAAATGCAGTATGATGTTAAAGCTAGTTATGAGCTTTATGGTATGCAATACTGAGTTTGTTCAGTGCTTTACTCTTTATTTTACTTAATCCAGTATTGAACATACTCTCTGCTGGTGGAAATTAGTCATTTTCAAGTCCCAAGATCTGGAAACTGAGGAGTTGAATGCTAATTATTATGCTGTGTATTAAAGGCACAACCTGGACAGGAGAAAGCAGGCATCATGCAGTAGAAGCACTGTGTCTCAGAGACTCTTGTTTGGATTCTGCTCCCTTTGTAGCAGAATTGTAATGTTCCTTGAACTGGAAAAAGCTTAAAAGCCCACTGACATTAATGAAAGCATCTACATTATGAGGAAGTCTTTCAAAGTTCAAATTGTTTATTGCCCTAAGGCTTCCTCGTAATCTCCCTCAAAGACAGCTGCTGGTTTCTCAGTCTCCACTGGCAGGCACGTAATATGGATTCTTCTCCCAAATAAGCCTAATTAAGATGTGTCTGCATGGGGAAGT
Source organism: Chroicocephalus ridibundus (assembly GCF_963924245.1). Classification (NCBI taxonomy): domain Eukaryota; kingdom Metazoa; phylum Chordata; class Aves; order Charadriiformes; family Laridae; genus Chroicocephalus; species Chroicocephalus ridibundus. The sequence goes on along the minus strand of NC_086288.1, from coordinate 37,313,821 downwards.
TTGCATTTTGAAGCAAACACTTCTCTAGAAAAAGGATGTGGGAGATAACAGGACTCTAGAGGTTCCTTCCATCTTTTGAATAATGACAGCAACTTAATGATTCACGTATGTCCTCAATTAACAAATAACTAAAATATTCAGAAGGTACCCTATAACTTGTACCAGGCTAGTAGTGAACAACATTCCACATACTTGCTTTAGTTGCAGAAATATAGTATAACTGAAGGCAGCATTTAAAACTAAGTTTTATGTCACTAGAGTTTGAGACTGAGAGGATCACATTACATAGGCCATAGAAATTTTTCAATTATTCCTCTTCTGAGCTCAATATATACATGATGTATGAACTTAATTATTCTAAAACAGTTACTTGGTTCAAACTACTCCAGACTCATTACTTATTAAAAGGTTTAAGAACCGTGTTCTGATGTATTTCTTATGCGGCTGCTGCTTCCAAAGAAATTTCAGTTAGACCAAACAGATTAGCTCTTCTACGTAAAATGCCTCTTTGTCATTGGTATCTGAGAAAACAGTCGGTAGCTGCAAGTCTTTGAATCAATGGTTACTAACTCCGCTCTAACTGCTACTGGGTACTATTTCATTAATCTAGCTTTCTAAAACATTGCCCTTTGCCACTCATCCATATGAACACTAAGGATGCTGCCAGTTAAAACTCGAAGATTCAGTGGTAGCTCCAAAAGCCATGACGAAGGAGCTGTGGACACAAAGGTATTCACCAGTGTCCCTAGTTTAGCCTAGCATCTCAAGCAGGGATAGAGAAGAAGTGGCAGTAATTGCACGGCTGCCCAAAGGGTGTTATCAGCAGGAAATGAGATTCTGCAAAGGAAGCTGGCTGAGAAGAGATAGAGGGTATATAATGAAGAGCATGGTAACACTGACCTGCCAAATCAGAGAGAAGGAATATAAACTAGTCTGAGGAGAGATGGGGAACTGAAATACTTTTCAACTTCAAACGTCATAAATCATTGATATCTGGAAGAGAAACTATAACATGAGACAAAAACCAAGAATGATGAAGCAACTTTGCAAACACATCATGTGTGTATACAAAGATCGAAGGACTACAGAGTGTTACTGGGTGAACCCGAGGTTGCCACCACAGCTTAATAAGTTAGTGGGATAAATCAAACACTACCATAGAATGTTTGTTCAAGAATAGAAAGCAAAGAAGAAAGTAAAGAAATTGTTGCTCTGTATATCAAGAATTCAAATAATACTTCAGTATTCAAGAAAAATCTGGTCAACAGAAAGGCTGTTACACAACTCTCAGTAAAAATACACAGGAAAAGAAAAGGGATACTAATACAGAGGGTCTACTTCAGGCACCCTCATGAAATGAAAGAAATTGCTGAGAGTTTTTTTCTGGGCAGGTATTAAATGAATTTTTAAAGAATAGATCTGATAGGAAAGCAAGACCTGAAGTACATAGTTTGCTTTTAGAAAAGAAAATCAGAACATTACATTTAAAGGATACTCACAGGCCAAGAAATCCATTGTTCAGCACAGACCTTCATCTTAAGAGATGGAGAAAATTAATAGTGAAACAGTTATTTCAGATTTTATTTCCAGCTACTTGAGATATTGAATGTGGGTTTACTTTTTTATGTAAGGAAGGGAAGTTACAGAAGCAGAGTGTAAGGATAATGGACTTAGAAACCAGACCAAACTCCAGAAACTGCTAGGGTATCTTGTAAAGAGAATTTCAAGGCTAAATCCATATGAGACAGCTGACAGCAATTAAAGAGACCATGTTCTAGGGCATAGCAGTAAACTATTTTGAGAAGAACAACTAATTGGAATTATATTAACTGACCTACGTGGCTGACCTAGTTATCTAGAATTCTTCAGTGACTTACAAATCAAAACAGCAGAAACAACAGTTTATCCATCTGTATGCTTCAGGAGTAGCACAAGTCTATGGGGATAAGCCGAGAAAATCTGACTCAAAACAAGGCAGAATCTATCAAAGTGCAATTAGGGTAAGAAAAATATCCCCGAGCTGCAATCAAAATTTAAGAAGCAGCCAAAGAAAAAAAATAGGTCTGTTACTAAATAGGTAGTAAAAATGAGTGGTTACTAAATGCTAAAGAGGGTCCTTGTCTTTAAGAAGTGGGAAAAGGAAAAACTGGAGAAACTTACAATCAGTCAAACTTCCGTATCAGGGAAGAGATTATAATGAATATTACATACTTAATTTTAAAAGAATCTATAGGATAATAAGATGTTAAACAGTCAGTATAGTCTTCTCAATATCAAAATACGTCAAAGCAATTTCTTTCCTTTCTCTGACATGATAGCTAGCCTAATAGATAATGAGGAAACAGCAGATGTGACATATCTTGAGTCTAATAAGGCTTTTGTCCTGTATGACATCGTTACCAGCTCTTCAGGGAACACGGACAAGACACCATAAAGTAAGCGAACAACCGTTTGAAAAGCCACAGAGAACCAGCTGAAAAAGGCCTAAAAGTACTATTTCTCTCAAGCAATGCTCTACTCAGTACATTTCTTGACATGGGTAACAGATCCGAAAATATGATTTTAAAAAACTGCAGATGATAGGAAGGTTGCAAATGCTTTGGAGAACAGGATCAAATTCAAATTGATCTTGAAAATTAGAAAAATAGTTTGTGGATATGAATTCCAAATAAAACAGACCAATACAATGCATTCCATTGAGGACAGACTGCCTGAGCCTCTCCAAATGCAATGACCTTCATAATAAAGACCAAAATTATAAGCCCTTCAAAAAAGCTTCAAACCAATACATCTTAACTCTGATGATATATCCCTATAGATGCTACACAGCCTCACATGGTCAAGCTCAAGCCAGCAGGGAACTATCCTTATAATCTTCCATTGTGCTCTGCATGCATAGAAAGAAGATACAGAGACAGTAAGACCTTCCTAGACACTAGGACTAAAGAGGTGGATTTGAAGGTAATGCAATAATTTGAATTAGAGCACCACGATGCTGTTGTGAAAAATAAAAAAAAACAACACCGTTTTGGCAAATAATGTATGTGTGGTTGGAGAGAATACATAATTTTCCATTATGTTCAAAGCTCAGGAGGCCTTAGCTATGGAAAACAGCATTTTTGGTTAACATACCTTAACAGGGAGACAAAACAGAGACCCAAGGACAGTAGGAATGACAAAGAGCTTAGAAACATGAACTGCAAAGGGAGTTAAATGGAAAAGAGAAGCTGTTGATACAACATTCTGAAGATGTAAAAGGCTCTTGGAAAAAGCATTAGAAGCAGAAAATACTTTCTAGGTGTAAGGAGAATTAATATAACACAGACATAATATAACTATTTATAATGCACCATATATAATAGTGTATCAACTACATGTAATATAATATACTACATAGGTTGTGAAATAGCCTTAATGAGATATTTTTTTTTCCAAATAATCAGGGTATAAAGCCATATAGGATCATCCAGATAGAATTATCTTGCCTTTGAGCAAAGGGAGGGATTATAGGATTTGTATGTTCACTTTCTGCCTGATATATAAATGGTCCTCAATACAAACCTGTCACTTCCAAATGATGCATAATAATCACAAGAACAGGATCAAGAGAAACGAACTCATTACATTTACTTATAGAGTATAGCTAACTGCTGTCACTGAAGAATGGAGAATAGCAAACCTGATCAACAATGTCGTTGACTTTATCGCGCTCACAGTCCAAAATCACTCGCCTTTCCTTTTTTACCTCTAGGTCTTGAAACAGTGAACGGTAAGTTTCATCTTTTCTGTCATTGTTAATATTTCCTACATTGATAGCAGTCACTTGCCATTTCTTTTCAGCAGCAGAATCCAGCACAGCTTGCAATGTTGATAAGCCTAGTGAAGCACAGGAGAAAACAGAAGATATGACTGATAAAGCTTCAAGAATAACGAGCTTCTAGAATGTTATTTATGAGATTACTTATTTAAGATTTCCTTGATAGTTGTTTGACCTGTCACACATTGTTAGGACTCAGAAATGAAGATATGTGTGGGCCAAATCAGTTCTTACTGCATGAAATGTCTATATACATCGCTGCAAGGAATCAGAGTAAAGCCTTGCAAGGACAACCTTTTGGTTTTGCTTCAGCCTTCTTCAGAATGGAATTTTGCAGTTTCATTGATTTACTGCTGAATTCCACATGCTGGGAAAGAGGTCTTCTAGAGAAAAGTGATCCAGTTATGGCAAGAGGATCAGCTGCTTATTATGAAATGCTATTGAACCGATTTTGTTCTCAGCACTTGAGCAGTACTGTATTTAAACCCGGACCTCACTGAGGTCTGTGGCAAAATTCCCATATTCTGCAGTGGAGCTAATGGAGGAGTTACTTCTGTTGCCTACAGTCAAATCCCTGATTCTGAAAGAAGATATGCCACATATCTCTTTCCATATAGATAAGTAGGCTCAATGCTAACAACTAACAAGCAGTCTACAGGAGTATGTTTGCTTCCATTTTATCCTTTTGGCACATTACTGCCAGGAAGCTGTAATGTCTGTACAGCTGCAACTGCCTACAATATATTGTAAAATCAGTGAAGATTTTACTTGACCAATTTTCCCTTTTAAAGGATTAAATAACAGAGTATAGAAATATGAAAATTACTGCTGGAAATGAATTTCTGCTACACAACAGATACCATTTTAACAATTTCCAGTAGCACAGGAATTGGACTTGTTATGTTTAAATCCCTTCCAGAGAATTCCACCTAATTCTAGAGAGCAATTTTAAGGATAGCAGATAGTATTACAGAAAAAAGAAAATTAGACTTTCTCACAGGCCAATTGTCACTTTTGCATATTCATCTCCCTTGAAACCACAGAACACCAGGAGTCATTTCTTTGAGTCAAATTTATGACTTGATACGTAAAGGAACCTTCAGGAATAACTCTCATGAGAAATAACAGTGGTTATGTCCATAAATGTAGAAAGAAAGCACTACGAATTAATTTGTCTTATAGTCTATAAATACATCATTAAATTAAGATTGGTCAGTGTTTAGCAATTCAGCTTTATCAGTGAAAACAGTAATGACTTACAGCACTATACAAGACTGGTCATTAGCAAAGGTAGAAAATGTCAGGCTTCCAAAAACATAAATTCAACAATAATCTCAAATAGTTTTGGTTTTCTATGTAAACTTTAAAGAAAGACTGATATGAAGTTTTGTACATCATGCAATGAATATGTATTTTAAAATAATAGATAACTACAGTCCAAGGATACATATAAGCTATTTATAATATTTTAAAGATAAATGTGGAGAACTCGTGCTAAAAGGAAAAGATAATTAATGTAAGCAAACTAAAAGATGTAGGGAATATCTTAAAACATTAAAAATCACTAAAATAAGTCAATACTTCATATTAATGTTTTAAATGGTACTTTAAAATAATTAAAAAAAAAAAACCAAACAAACCACAAAAAAACCCACCCAAGCTGAAACAGATATAATCTGGATCAGGATAATTGTTTCAGATCTCATTTAGTAGATTTCAAGTCCTCCAATCTGTCTATGTTTCCTCCGAGTTAAACAGAATGTCAGTTAGGCATAAATTAAATGGGCTATTAATGTTAATACTATCCATTACAAAGGGGTTTTATATTTTACTCCTCTGATCTTCCATTTTTCCTTGGGACTCCCTTTTCTTGGGATGCTCTCTGCAGAGATGTCAAACGGATGCCTGGATTTCTTGCTTTTTATAGGTGGCAGATTTGTTCAGCCCCATACAGTTTAGTTTATTCTGACAGCAATAACACATTGCAAAAGAAGGGAAAACAAACAGAAAAAAAAGCATTCATGGCAGTAATTCTGTGGACGTGGAAGCCTCAGGAGAGGGGTAACAGAAGCAGGACTCTGCAGAGGAGAAAACTCCAACAACTTCAGTTGCCTTTTTTTAAACTGCAGGAATACTTCTATTTGGGAAACTCATGAGCCTGAAACTCTTTTGGTCATAATGAGACAAACTCTTAATTCAGTGAGCTCTGAAAAGGAGGACTGAACAGAAGCTGAGTAAATTAGCAATTCCGTTACAGATAGAATCCTCCAATAACGTCACGACTTTTTCCAAAACCCACTGTTTACTACTGGCAACACAGAGGAGGCAAGGAGGGTAAAGGACACTAATCCACACATATGAGAGCAACTGCCATATTACGCCAGTAATAGCCTGGACATGCATATACTAAATGGCCCCACTTCTTATAGACAGGAATGAGATAAGAAACTGCCCTGCACTTCAACCAGTCAGCCCCTAACCACAGAGGAGCTGTAAAAGTAGCAATAAATGATTCTTTTGGAATAAGTCATCAAATTAATTCCTATTAACTTTCACAGCTTCCATGAAAAGTAAGTCTCTTTGGCTTTTTTATGTCACTCCTGAAGGTGGAAACATTTTAAATTATGTATCATTCCTTAAATACACGTAACTGTCATTACATTAACACTTATGCAAAAATGTTTAGAGGAATTGTGGACCCAGTATATTCAGGGTTTGAGGTCAGTGTTGCTGACTACACACTGCTTGACTCTGCAGGTTAACCTTGTGCAATCAGTGGGAGCACTGAGGAGCAACGATTTACTCAACATAAAGGTAGCAGCTTCATGCCTTGGAGCTTGTTATCACTGGGGTGCCTTGCCACAATTAAAACAAACAAATAAGAAAAAAAGGCATAACCGAAGGATGACTACAAAAACAATTTCATGCTGTTATTCCTGGCCAGATTCAGCCGGTGCAGCTCACAAGAAGAACTAGGTGTTTTTCAGTATTTTCTAAATATAAAACACATGCAGGTCACGCACTGCGCACTGCGAGATGATTGACAGAGTATTGGCTAAGCAAGTAGTTTTACATCTGTCCTTTCTAAAAAGGCAGTGAATGTTTCCGTTTCTAATGCGAATTTGAAAAGTATCCACCAGAGAAATGGGCTTAGGGTTCATCCTCCCACATGACATTACTGTTGGGGGCTACATACCAGTATTAGTTTATGTAACTTTAGTGCTTACAACAGTGATAATGAACTGTCTTGAGGAGGTCCCTTCAGCTTCTGAACAACATAATGTTTAAAATGGTGAGCAACAAAATAGCCTTTTTTGAGTGAACAGGAGAAGCTAAAATACAGAAAAGTTAGCCAAGGACTAGGTAAGGAGAACCTGAAGACAGAATGGCAATAATGGAATCCCAGAAAAGGCAGTCAAAAAAATCCCACTTCTGTATAATGTTGCTTCTTCTCAGAAAAGTAGTTCATATACTGGAATTTGCAAGTTATTCTTCCCAGCTTATAAACTGCTATATTGTTATTACTACAACCATAAAAGGGCATAGAACTTGAGAAGACTGTACCATGGAGTAGATTTCTTACAGACAGTAGATTTGGGTTTATCAACAACAACAACAAAAAAATCTAAGCTCAACAGAGGAGAGGAACTCAAGTATTTATCAAAAGCAGTCTCCAAAGAAGCAGGGACTGCATCCAAGATTCTTGCTTGCTTAGTGCCCAACTATCGATTTTGCATATGCGGAGTGAATCTGTGATAACACATTGTCCTTCATGCTCAGATGTTTGGTTTTTTTTCCTCCTTAGATGATTCTTTAAAAAAAAAAAAAAGAAAAAAAAAAACTTTTCATAGGAACTGTTTTACAACATGTGATTAATCTCGTATTGCTTATCAGCATGTTTTCGATTCTATTAATATATACTGTCATAATTTTATTCTTATTTAAACAATTTTGTTTCTGTCCCAAAAGCTCACTTCTAAAGTAAAGCTTACACTTACATTTGCTGCAGGCAAAAATTCCTTTCCTCATTTACTTTTCCAATACTAATTCAGCATTTCAGTAAGATACACGTAGCAAACAACATGCAGATAAAAAGTACCACATCTTACCTCTGTCGCTGTCATACAAATACGCAAACTTGGTCCACTGATAGTATTCAATCAAACTAAGAAGAGCCCCCTTGAGATCAGGTCTCATCTGAATGACGAAGGGATGTGTTCCATCTGTTGGGAAGCTGGGAGTTATGAATGAGACATGAAGAGTCCCACAGAATGATGTTATGGTATTTACAGACTTCTTGTCATAGAATCCAAAAATAGCAAAGACTCCTCTTGAAAACTGGGAGCAGACTAGGAGGGAGAAATAAAAACAATTAGGTGGGAGAATTAAAAAAAATAAATATATATATATTGAAAACTCTATCATGTATATATTTATGAGAAATAATGAAAATGTCTGATCACATAAATACCAGGAGAAAACAGTAATACTCTGCTACGGAGATCATTTGTTAGTTTTATTATCAATAACATAAAGCTTCTGCTAGAAAAAAAACAACCAAGAATAAAAAAAATCAGAGATGTGGTTCACATTCCTAGACAATTAATTTAGAAATTAAACTCACCAAGTTATTCTAAAATTCAATTTATAATGTCAAGTATAGTCATGAAAACATCAATGGCAAATGTAATTTATAAAATGCGTCATTATGACCACACATAGTATTACAGAAATAGATAACTTTTTGTCACAAAAATAAATTGGCTTTGAGGTCAAGACTGACTGAGCTTTTTGCAAAAGACCTTAAATAATTTTCTATTTGGGGAAATATAAAGCCCAAACTAGAAGCAAATCTATTAATAGCAGAAAAGTAAGGAGTTGATCTGCTTTAAAACCCTTCCGTTTCAAGGCGTTATTTTAATTCCTGCTTTGAAGGACTCAGCAAAAGCTAGTCCTTCTGGGTGACACTTGTGGTCATGCTGCAGAAAGAATAACCTCACAGGTGTAAATAACATGATGATTATTCACTTTTTATCACTGGAGACAATTCAAACCAATTGATGAATGCTACCGACCACCGCAGCCTGTGTAAAAGAGCTAGTTCTTCTGGGCTATTCTCTTCTTTGACGCTGCAGTCTATATTAGTGCCTAAATTCTAAAACCAGGGTACAGTAAGGAGATGTTCATCTCTGATTAATTCTCATTTATCACCTATGCATTCTTTGGTTTGCATATAGTCACCTTGAACAAGAGACATCCTTCTAGAGAAAACATCTAGTCAGCCTCATTGGAACCCCTGCTACACCTGACCTGTTTATAGATAGAAATCACAGTGTAATTGAAGCTAATTTTGCCCATCTATTTAGTGCACTAATCCTTGAATATAATTCACCTAAGGGCAAAAATAAGTTGACTTATTTTTAAAGTTTCTCAGATTTGAATATTTTCTCTTTTTAGAGTTATTGCATCTTTAATTTTTTTTTTTTAAATATCATCCCTTTATGCCTGTTACTATTTATTGCAATTTTCTTTTCATGGCTTTGCCTATCTATCTTTGCTACCACAGTCATCTCATATACCTTAATTATTTCTATACTCCAGTTAAAAGCACCTAAACAGTATGGGTGAAATTCTGAGTCTGCCAGTTTCAACAGTTCTCATCTATTAAGTTTAATTAGGTCAGAATTTCACCTCAGGTGAGAGAATACAAATGATTAAAAAACTTGATGAGTAATACCCCTTTATAAAAGAATGCTGCAGGTTTTCCAAAGCTAGGGTACAAGATGGTCAGACCTCTCCTGTTCCCACCGTAAATTGTTATGTCAAGTTACAATATTTATCTCAAATGTATTAAGGGTGTAGGGTATAACACTGCTCACGTTGAATAAAGGTTTCTGAAAAAGGCTGTGAATTTTCTGAATAGCTTTTCTGTTTTCGTTACCGGAATGCCAGTAGTGATTCCAAACCACTATGCTCTCACTGAGACAAAGCCAGCTCACTACCTCCCCAGACACTCATGAACAATTGTTTCCCATCTGCAACGAAAGCTAAATACTTTCTGAACTTGCTACAACAAAGGCGTTAATGTCTCCTAATCCACCTTCAAAAATGCACATTAAAATAAAGCACCAGTTTACATTTGGATCCCTGGGCAAGAATTCTGGAGAAGACTGTTACTAGCACACTACTGTGATCTTCTCCATTAAACCATTTTAATGCTGCATATAAGGTGACAGAGACAACACCAGTGTCATTCCAGGATCCCTGGGATCAGTATTGCTGACTCCTAGGATGCTACCACATCTCCTATCACACTTACTGCTTTTCTTCAACCACCAGTCAAGGATTTTAGGCATAGATGAAATAACACTACCTACAACTGCCAAAAAAATGGGGCCAGCTGCCTGCACCAGAAAATTTGAAAACCTTAGGCGATCCCTTCTCAGAAGCATCACTCCACCCCTAATAGAGAAAAGCCTGGGTCTTTCCAGCACTGTACTCCAGTCTCTGTCTCCAATCCTCCCCCATCCTTCCCTCCCCTCCTGACACCATAGAGATCTGGACCTGTCAGGCCTCAGCTAAATATCTTTGGGGAACGAAGTTCAATCTGCCCATGCTGTTGGGAAGTTTTAGTTAAGGCTCTGTCCTGGCTTCTGAACTCATGTAACGAAATAGATCTCAACTTCCATTTGAAAAACCACTACACTTGGAAAAGGAAAAAAAAAATCCCCCCAAAATCATAGCAATGATTTGTAATGGCAAATACAAAGAGCCCATATTACTTATGCTAGGCTTCAAACATGAACTGGGATTATTTAAAGCTGGGTATGTACTGGATCTGGCTGGGATGGTGTTCACTTTCCACACAGCACCATATGGTGCTGTGTTTTGTATTAGTGTCCAAAACAGCGTTGCTAGCACACCAGTGTTTTAGCTATTGCTGAGCAGTGCTTGCACAGCACCAAAGCTTTCTCATTTTCCTCTCTGCCCATCCCAGTGAGAAGGCTGGCGGTAGGCACGTAGTTAGGAGGGGACATAGGCAGACCACTTGACCCAAATTGCTCCAAGGGATATTCTGTGCCACATAACATCACGATCAGCCATAAAACTGTGGTAGAAGATGAAGAGGATAGAGAGCTCTGACTTACAGGTTGGCTGTTGCTGGAGACTCGATGGGCACAGGTCTGCTTGTGGGAAGGGGTAAGCGAGTGCCTTTGCATCACTTGGGTTTTCTCTTTCCTTCACTTACTAAAGTGTCTTTATCTTGATCCACAAGTTTTCTCACTTTTGCTTTTCCTATTCTCTCCTCTGTCCACTCTTGGAAGGGGGGAGTGAGTTGAGTGGCTGTGTGGGAACTTGGCTGCTGGCTGAGGTCAACAGGGTAAAAGGTGTTATTCCACCTTCCACCCACAGGACAGACCTGTTAATACCCCTGGCCTGTGCTTGGACTGCTGAAGGAGTTCTGTATTGCTTCAGTGATACAGACATGCACCCAGTTCACTCTCTTCAGAAGACAACTGCTGTTTCAAACTGAGCACCCTCCCTGACACGGCACAAACCCACACCGCCTCTCTTCAATAGTTACTCACTGCCTATTGATTAGAGACACAGTTCTCTTGGATTAATACAGCTAACGGCTCTCCATTTTAGCGATCTTTACACCTGGCAAATCATCAGTCCTTACATATATATGCCGTCTTCTGGGGAAGGTAGGTAAAACTGGAATTTTGATCTCCTCTCCTGCACAAAGCGAGAGACATAGAAAGCACCACCTCTAGCAGGGAAAGTCAAGTCACTGTAGTTCTAGCTATTTACAGAAGCTGCAGCTTAACAGCTGAATTCTACACATGTGTCCACAGTACCAACAAACAGTATGATAAAAGCAAAAACATTTTATATTTTTGAAATTATTATGAAACCTGCCACACAGATACAAACTCTCAATTCAACCAGGGTCCCCTGGATGTGAGATAAAAACTCTTTCTAACACAAATCTTGAAAGTGAGGACATAACGCACATTAGCAAATATTAAGCTATGTGGGTCATCCAGAAAATCAGGATCAACTTTAATCCATGAAAAAATAAATTTTCATCAGCAGTGACCGGTGTCACAGTTGTACGCTGAAGAACCTCAGTGCTGTGCTTTTGCACGTGAAACAAGTGGGAGAGCACCTGTGCCATGTAATAAAAAAACTAGCTAAAAATGAGCTAAAATGAGACAAATGCTTGCATTTGTTTTAGGGCATTTGGTCTCTCAGGACCAGGAGAAAAAAGAAGGGATTGTATTTCCAAATATATAATGGTGATCCAGTGGATAATGCAGAAAGTGTAATTGTTTTTGGCAGGATTCCCACCTTAGACCAAGTCTACAGTCATGTTGTTATGGCTGGGAGACATTAGTTTTACAGTGGTGAATCACAAGCTGTTCACAGTTATTAGATGAAAAAAAAATCATGATGATTAGGACTCAAGCCATTGAAACATGAAAGATATATTTTATTAAAGACATTAGAAGCAACTGCCAGGATTCATTTCTTTCAAGCTCTTCTATATGAATTTTTTTTCTTTGGGTTTATGTTGTCCTTTCTAGAATTAGTCAATGGCCTACTTAGCAACATGAAGGCAAGGATACAGTAAGCTCATTTTGTGATCACTTTTCTAGAGACTCACCTAGAATGGCAAATAACTGGGAATTCTAAGAAACGGGGTAAATAATTAAAGGTACCTGAGAAACAATTCCCAGAAGGTTTTGTAATAGCCGAGAATGAAATATTTATATTTGACTTATCCTTGTTCTTCTACTACTATGTTCTTCTAACATAGCTGGGCAAAAACCGAGTTTGCCCTTGTTTTCCACAACACTGAAAATGTGTCCTAGTCTTTTCTTACAAAAGCTAGGGCCTAGACTTTTTCAACAACAAAATTAAGCTTAAGCCTGCAATGAGAAATAGGTGCTTTGTCAAAGGAGGGCCAAAACTACTTTCTCAATTATAAACTCCTCCATTCTTAACTATGTCTGTTTCTTCTTAAACCTCCTTTTTACCACCATGCATTCAGACCTTTCTCTCAAAGTGTCCCCATTTCCGATCCTGTTTTGTGAATGAACTCAATGAATAAGCAGGATAATCTGATATTTGGCACTGTGGCTGTAACTGGTTCTCCAGAAATAAATATAGCAACATACATTCTTTGTCTCTCATCATATAGAACATACCTCTGTGATGCATATCATATTATACCCAAGACTTAAAAAGTGCCAACTGAAGAGTACATTTGAAAATTCAAGATATAAAAATATTACAAATACACTTAGCTTTACACAATGAAGTGATGCCAGTTTAGGAATGATAGTTCATTTTCATGACTGAAGAACTGCATCTTTAGAGGCACAAAATCACTTAGAAATAGTTGCATTTGAATACATATGCTTAGAAACTATTCCTGATCAAGTCTTCCTAAGCCAAGATTTCCTTTCCAAAGGGAGAGTAATGAACCTAATTGTTGTTTACATTTGGGGACAATTAAATTGAAAAAATAAAATTAGCAAAATGCTCATTTAACTTACTGAAATAGATGTTTAATAATACCTGCATATGGGAAAGTTTACAAAAAGTTTTATTATGACTCTTAACATTCTTCTTACTTTTCCAAGTATTTCTATATTTTTATTTATATGAGAGTTTTGATACTTGGTTTCTGTCCAAAGATGAAAGTTTAAAATGACCGAGAAAGTATTTGCCATTTGGTGCTTAGATTTTAAGTGCTGTCTAGTATTAATGTTGCTTTATATGTTATTTTATAATATTAACGTGATTTAGTATAGTTCTAACAAAACTGCTTCAATATTAACATAGGGAAATAAGTCTTCAGTGCATATTATTTAATCACACCCAATGATCATTCTCCTACTTCTAAGAGAAAGAAAATAAGGCACAAGTGTAAAGAAAGAGTCAAGCACTGCCTCTGCAAAAGAGGACCAAAACACAAAGAAAACACTAATTGGTCTGAAAAGTTGATAGATGAGTCGGAAGTAGCCGGGAACAAGACACAGAAACCAAATGCCCAGTTGGTAATTTCAGCTTCTGAAAGGCAACATTAAGAACAGGCAGACAGTAGAAAGGAACCACAAACAATAGATGGAACAAAAGTAGCAAAAAATAAGCAAGAACCACAGCTGCCAAAAGAATTCACATATGATTGAAACTGCATCAGAAAATCATTATGAAAATAAAAAACAAAATGGATTGCTTCCAAAGCCATTAAGAAAATTGCAGCATAGCAGAAAGCATATTGTATACACTTTTATAGACTAAAGAATTTTTTTGTAGTAATGTTATATATAATCTCCATGGACTGTTTTACTCATTCAGATTATACTATCACCTTCTAGATTTGAGGGGTAAACTTCTCTTCACGAATAGTGAATAACACATAGGGAATCACACAAGTCCATCCAAAGTGTTATTTAGAACCATGAAGGAGTAGGTTTTTAAACAGATGAAGTTACTTTTTCTAGGGCCATGGTAAACTAACTAAAATTGGGAAAAAACAGTTCCCTAAAGCTCAAAGAAGAGCGTAATAACCAAAAGATAAGACAATGGACTAAAGCCTCATGCTAGGATTCAATAAAACATGGACACAGAAACCAAATAAAAGCTGGCATTTTAAAATCCCAAGATATCTTTTACCAAAGCCGAGAGGCAAATCAATGCCAATTAAAACATCAATGGCAATCAAGAACTGAAAATATGCTATACTTCTGGATAACAAAACACTGAATTACATGAAAAAGGCCTTCCTTTTTGTCTCTTTTTGCTATTTTTAATTACAAATAAATGTGGATTTTTATCTTATTTTGAGCATTTAAGAAAATCAGCATGCCTGGAATTATAGCCATTCAATACTGATCTAAACAGTGTATTTTCCTCTCTGCAGATTGTGCGTATATATATTGTGGTGAAAAAAAACAGACCTCGCTGGGAAAGATAAGCATCGAATGTCGAGCTACGTACAACAACAAAGAATGAAGTGGACCTCAGAAATACTTGAGCGATGAATTCTTCACCTGTACATCACTGTTAAAGCACAAAACACAACTCAGAGCAACAACCAGGCAGTTAGCAAACAAACAATCCATAACAGAAAGGGGGCCTCAGTTTTGCAGAGAGACGACTAGAGAAATTCTCACAGCCTCAGAGAGGGAAGAAAGCAAAATTTAAATCCTGAGGCTGGAATGTCTGTAGAGGACCATTATGGTGGAGCAAGTACAAAGGATGTTTTTCCACCTTTTCTGGCAGAAATGTGGTCTTCAGTTATTGCTATGACCTGAACTGTTTGTTCAGAGATCGGAACCGAATGGAACTTTCCACACCATGTTATTAGCAAAAGTAGCTTTGATCACTGTGCAAAATTACAGTCAAAACCTGGGTTGCTGCAGTACGAAACAAGCTCAAAGACCAGAGAAGAGGTAGATTAATCTATTTCAACCAGTCAATCATACTTCACACTGAGGAAAGAAACTTTGTGCCAATATGGGATACACTAAGCAAGCACAAAAAAGCCTTGGAGAAGTTAGTGCCCATCTGTTAGGAACGTACACGACGATATGGCACAGCTTCTCTCTATGCTAATGCTGCCATAATGAAGGTGGTAAATAAACATCATGTTCAGAGTGAAACAACAGGTCAGAAAAACAGTCTGTTTCAATGACTGTTGTGTTCAATTACACATTGCTTGGCTGTGTACTGTAAGCATTTGAAAAATCTTTTTCATGGCTAGGACAATCGCCATGATGCAAAAGAAATCATTGCAAACACCGCTGAAAGAATCATGTTCAAACAATTATGCTTTTACAAATAAAATAAGATTCCTGTAATAAAATTAAAATGCAATGCAAGTCTTCTCATGAAAAAAATTGCCCATGTTCCGCACAATTCTTACACAGCTCTTCCCAGAACTATTAGGATCCTAGTGTATTTGTCTAAATCCCCATTAGTCCCAGCTGAAGGAGATACAATGCTTCCCGAACCCTGAATCTGGTGACCTGGCAACTCTGATAAATAACAGAATTATAACTTTATCTTGTCTCCAAAAAACTATTGTCTCCAAAATCAGGACATTCTTCAGGAAGCTTCTCTCCCCTGTCTCCCTTCTTTCTCTCTTCCAACGCCCCCCAAATAAAAACCATGTCATTTCCATTTAATTACATAAAATTTATTTCCTTCAAATCTAAGAACTCACCTTGCAAATCTGCCTGTCTGGCTTTCTGTGTTTGTACCTTTCCCAAAAATTACAACCTTGCAGTAACACAAAATTTTGAGTGTCCGACAAATTATTACCTCCTAGTTGCAGAAGTAGATAATCAAATCTAAGAAGAGACTCTTGGCTATTCAGAGCTATGCTGCAAGTCATGGAGAAGTCAGCTCTTTCAGGGCCAGGCTCTCAGTTTGTGCAATCAGTATATATAATTCTACTGAATTTAACAGAGCCAATATAGTTTACCCCAATTAAAAATGTGGCTCTCAATTTCTAGCATGACCATTATCACAAACTTTTCAAACCAGAAGTGTTATATACAACAGAACACTCATCAACTCCTCCTCCCCTTAATCAGCATTAATGACATGTAGAAAAGGGATGTTTCCAGCAAACCAATCACCTTCCAGTTCCCAAGAAAATGTCACTGTGTAAAACTGTGTATATTAAAACTTGTAAAAGGATTTGGAAAGAGACAAAATTAACTTGGCAGGTGCAACTACTTTTGTTAAAATGCTGGCAGATTGGGATTCAATTTATGAAACTAGTTTTTGTTTTCTTGAGCTAGAAGGGCCAACAGTCACTGCTAAACAGATTGCCTAACATTGCCTGATAACACCTTACACCATCTAAAAGGAAACATGGTTTCAGCACTGAGTTTCTCTGTTAGAAGGATAGGGACAGCTATGAGAAAATACTGAGGCTGACTCGTAAAAATACTAAAAAAAAATTAGAATAAATCTTAAGGAAACTGCGGTATGGAATAAAGAGGATTTCCTGAGGCAGAGAAGATATAGCAGAAAACATGCCAGTAATCCGTTACTCTCAGAAGACTTCATACTACATTTTTACAGGCACAAACTGTTATTTTCCAACTGGTCATTTGTGACCCACCATACACATTGTTCTGAGAAAGTGAGATGTTTAGTCCTAGACATTTATTGCCTACATATCTCTCTCCGAAATGATGCAACTGGGAGTCTACTTCCTTCACCCAAGGCAGTCGAGCCTACAGCCTGTCACTCCAGCCCAGCCCGCACTGTAGCACACAGCCATACTGCAACGACCTGTCATACCTATCCCAAGGTCTCAGTCCCTGCAGATGTCTCAACCTGACTTTAAAATAAATTATCTAACTAAAAATTTTGGCATAATCATACCTCTGCGGAGAGAAATATCTCACACAAACTGATGATTAAATGTAACAATAAGCAAGACAAGAGACCTTGATTTCCCACAGTGCCTTGGGTCTAACAGCTTCTACCCCTCAAAGGAAAAATGATGGGCTCTTCCACCTGTAACAACCTCCACCCAGTATTGTTCCAACCTAAACCACTCACCCACAGCAAAGGGTGGCTTATACTTGTGACTTTTTTGGTGGCTTTTTAGGCTGCACTTCCAGACATAGTCTAATTTCCTGTAATGCTTTGTGGATTTGTAACATTCATTGGGATAAACAACTGTTAACGTAATTGCCAGGCTTTATTTGTATTTACAAATGGTCTAACACATCACACTTCCTATCTGCATGCCCCATTTTTCAATTACTGTAGAAGTAACAGAAACATTATTTATTTGTGAAGTATTCAAATACCATTCAATAGACATTACTAGTAATACAAATCACAAAAGCAGTAAAATCCTCTTAATTGGGACACCCTAGTGAACAGCTTACCAGCCTGATGATATGACTTTTTTAATTAAGAGAAGAAGTTATTCAAAAATAAAACAGCATGGGGAGCTTTAAGATGATAAAGTAAAATAAGCACTCCTTGCAAACACAGGAAGAAAACTGGTATTCCTTGCCTCTCCTTTAACAACTTGATGCATTTCAAAATGCATTGAAAGTTTTAACTTTTTAGGTCCTATTTAGGAAAATTCAGTTTAGCACTGGTGGAATAAATTCTTGTTAATACAAACTTGCAAACATGTGCTAAAGCATATCATTACCATTTACTTTAACAAAGCAATGATTCATCCTTCAAAGTGGAAAATATTACAATATATGCTTCACTGTGACTGAAATTACAGTTCCAGTTTTTTTCCTCCTGTGTTCAGATTTCACAGGAGTGGGGCTAATTAGCTTAGGTGAAGTTTTACACTGTTTAAGTATCACCCATGTTACCTGAGCTAATCTGAGCACCTACATTGTACTGCATGATGTATGTATACAGACATGCACATATACTGCATCAAACTAAAAATAAAATCATTTATAGAGGAAACCTGTCCAACGTCTAAAACACTGTGAAAACATGTGCTCACTCAGCACTGTGATAGCATCTGAGGGTCACAGTTTCTAGGCTTTCAAGTTCTCTACAGCAAACCTCTTGCTATATTATATATGTTCTCTCACTGTATAAAAATTTTGCAGAGGCTTGCAAGATCACTAGATTGGGCTTTATAAAAATATGTCATTCACCAACACTAACTACTGTTTCTGTGGTGAGCCCAAGTCATCACCAAAAAAAACCAAAAGGAAAGACACTGTATGGCCTTACAGTTTCAAACCATACCTCTTTAGCTGAACAAAGTAGATCTCAATGTCAGGCAACTGTCTGCCGTGCATACGACATGAGTAACTTGTTTTTTGAAAATGACCTTTTTCACCATAAGAATTTGTTTTTATCCTTTAAAACTTTATCATAATTTAACTGAGATAAACAAGCATTAAAATATTTACCAACACTATTTAGTAAATGCTATTTAGTAAACATGCTTTAGTTAAGCAAAGAAAGCTTTGCAATTTCCCTTGCTAATAGTCACCTGAAATTGACCCTGTTTATTATGAGCTTCTAGGCACAGATTTAGTCAAAACAATGGGGTTTTCCAGTCACATTTACATCACAGAAATGAAAATCCACTTCTCCTTTGTATCAAATATCAGAAAAAATTATTCAGTACAGTGTCCTTCCAGAAAACTGCAGGTTCAGGGAGATGCATCAACTTAAAGCAGACGATAGTAAGTCCCCTAGAAATAGATTACTGCCATTAGAAAAAATAACACCTGCACTGCACATCAAAAGGCCAGACTAAGGATCAAGTCTGAATGCCCCAGCCACTTGGGAGACCTATTCATAGCGTATACTGTGCTCTGATCATTCGTACTGTGCCTTTAACTATGTGTATGTTAGCAAGCACTGCACTGCCCTAGAAACCCATCTGTAGAATGCAAAATTGGTATTGAAGATTGAATATATGGGTTTCAGGGGTTTTACTTTGGGCTAACTTTAGGTCATCCCCATGGACTAAATGCCCAGTAGCAGTTTGGGTGCATTGGTGGAACTCCAGAAACACATCCTCCAGTGGAGTTTAATTAAATAAAGAAAAGTGTTCCATGTGCTCCTAAACCACTCCATAATGAGAAGCAAGCCGCAGAGTCAGGATTGATTAGGAAGTTTCCTTCAAAAAAAACATTCTTAATCCAAACCGAATCACTCGCACCCATGTATTTTCAGCAGGTATAAAAAACACATCTCCATTTGGACAGAAGTAAAATTTGATATGATGGCATACCACTAGAACTGGTTATGTTGTGCTGCGTAAATTTAGTGTCAATTGAGTATTTCGGGCTCTTTCACTGACAACATTCTAAAAAGGAGTTTTACCCCAAGAAAAGAAGTATTGAGCTTCAAGACTTCTTTATCTCCCAGTCCTTACCAGGTACTTAATTTTTCAGACTGGTATATGAATAGGTTACACTAGCTCACACACCAAAAAAAAACCAAACCCCCCCCCCCAAAACCCCAAACAAACAAAGAAGATACTCTGTTTACCCACGCTGACATCTTGCACAGTCCTACTCTTAGTGTCTGGTTTGGTGTTTTGTTCGAAGTCCTAATTGACTGAAATAATCCTAAATGCATCACTTTCCAAGGAAATACTACCACTCTTCTCTCCTGTTACCTTTAAAAACTCATGACTTTCAAAGAAGTGTCATGATTTGGGTGTCTGTTTCATGAAGTTAACACCAGATACTGGAAAATTCTGGAAATCATTGTAGACTGGTTTGTTATACTTACAAGTGGCTATTTAAAATTTCTAGCGCAAGCCAGCTCTGTGCATCGCATAGAGAGTAGTCCGGTCTTGAATAATTAGACTTCAGAGCTATAAAACACAACTGAGCTCCTACAGTTAAAAAAAAAATAAATAAAAATCGCTGTGCCTCAACTCTACTAACATCCGCTGTTACTTTTGGCAAATGAAACCGGTTTTATTTGTAGATTGAAAATATTTCTTGCCTCCTCATAGAAATACCAGAATGATAAAAGTTTTGAATGACACAGGCATTATTCTTTCATTGATGAAAACCACAAATTTCATAGCTAAGAAACAACAGCTTGATCAACTGCTGAAGTTCAAGTTAAAACAGCTCTATCCTAATACTGAAGGGAAGAATATGCTTTCTAGTGTTTCCCCTACTTGAAATTCAGTAGCTATTTCAAATTTTTGATAATAGGGTTGAGGTGTTTGTATGCTTGCTTGTTTTGGTGTTTTTCCATAGTTAGATGGGGAAGGAACATTTAGATTATTCTAAATTATGATTATTAAAAATATTATTTATCTCTATAAGCCACACTTACTGTATTTAACTGGAATGCTACCCATATTATGATAACTTCGTTAAGGACAATCTAGTGTCTCACACTGTTTGCTCAGAGTAATCAGTTTTTGCACATACAGCATTCTAACGCATACAGCGTCAGGCTTTTAAAACAGCTTCTATAAATACACCCGATCAGCATGTAATGCAACAAAATACAGCATTTTGCAACAGCATATGGCATGCAAAGCAGTGAAGTGAAGGGCATCCCTAGATCTCAGCTGTGGCATGCCACCTAGTTTGTTCCATAACATTTATTTAACCATATGGCTCATCCTAGGTGGCAAGCCACCACTAAAGCACAGGGGTGTGTGCGTGTATTCTTTCACTTGAATTCATGACCCATGCGATAAAGCTGAAATCAGCTCTTTTAATCACATATTCAATTTCAGTTCTGTTGTATAAATTTACTTAGGGTTTACTACAAGAAACAAACAGAAATTTTGCATAACACCTGCGTATGACAAAATACCTCATCACATTAAGTACCGTTTAAAAACATTTATCTTTGGAGTACAAGGCTTGATCTGAGGCTCATTGAACGTCATACAAACCACAGAACAAGGATGATGCATTTAAAAGGACAAGTTTGCAGTGTCTGACCAACAGCAAATGGATTCTCCAACTTCCTCTGAAACAAAGTCACCATTATGGAATTAAAATCTCATTTATTCTGGCTCACTTGTCAGTGAGGCAAAACTGAAAGTTTCAGCTCACTGGTTTTCTCCAGTCGTGGCTCTTCCAAGGTTCTTATTTAAGAACTGCTCTGCCTGTGAACTAGATCCTCACCATTAACACAGTCTTTCTCCCTTCTTTCCACCTTGCTAGAAGCAATCTGCTTCAAGAAGTTCTCTGAGCTTACTAGGCTTCGTCCCCTGAAGGGCCACAAATAGACAGAAAGGCTTCTGTATTTCAGACAATCACTGCCAATTTGTTACAGTATCACAGGTACCTTCTAATGATTCACAAATCAGAAAAGGCTCAAACACATAAAGACCTTTTTGTTGCTCTCTATATTAAGGCATGCTAAAAATGTTGTAGATCACCTAGCTGAATCTATTACATAAACCACTATTGGGATTTCCCCTCCCCCCGCCCCAGCTCTTTCACCTTTTCATCAAGCATCTTTTTTTGGAGATGCTGTGAAATGCCATGCCCTGAAAACTGGAAGTGCCTCAGTTCATCCCCTATGAAACACAGAAATTAGATAAAGCCAATTTCAGAGTTGTCCTGAGCAGAGCTGGCATTTCAGTACCTGAAATTACCATTGGAAATATTTGCAAGAACCACCATTTTATTATACAAACATATGAAATACAGTAACAGCTTAATCTTATTCTCATTGGAGTCATTGGAAGTTTTGCTATTTACTGAAACAGGAAGCAGATCAAACACAAGAAGCTTAATAATCCAAGCTCACTCACCATTGTGCAAATAGCACTCGACTAATTCAAGGTACTATTGTAACATACAGAATGCCTCTGTGCAGAAAAAAGCGAAGCCTCACTCTTCACAGGGATAGAAAACTTTTCTGGCACAGAAACTCTGGGGGCAATCCATTGTGCCTCGGTGTGCCAGTGCTGGTCAAAGAGCTACAGGATGGGGCTCTGTGCCCAAAACACTCTCAGCCATCACGGCTCGAGGCCCCAAAAAACTCACCACCTTGCAGTGGTGAATCAAGTAAATCCCATCGAAAATGTTATTCTCCAGTCAGCTCACTGAAAAACAATGATTCTATACAGCTGTGAGTTTACAGCATCAGGCAGAGCAATTCTGTGCATAGATATATTTGCTTTTAATGAATCCAGAACACAGTTGCATTTTTATAGTCTTTAGCTTTACTAAGATATTTTATGTAACAGCGAGAATAAATTTGTGTAGACCATGACAACTAACAGAGGAGATAATGTACATTTTGCTGCTATTTTCTGTCAAATAAATGCTAGGCAAATACCTCATCAACCCTTACTATGGAGACAGACTGACAGAATGGTACAGAAATTTTGAACCTTTATAAGATACTTTAACCATATGTCTCGGTGAATTTATATGCAGATCCCTTCCCTCAGCAGAACTTTTTTGCACCAACTGTTAGCCCATATTGTTGAACTGAATCCAGTACAACAGGCGTGAATACAGGAACTATTCCCTTTTAATTTGAATGGTGATAAAAATGCAAATCAAATAAAAGTATTTTTATAGCAGCCTGCAGGTTTTATATGTAGCTGGCAAATCATAAAAAGATGCATATTTACAGGTTTGTTTTTTAAAAAAATACAAGAGTTACAGGTAAAAAATATAGTTAAGTAAACTGACTGTAAATTTAAATATAAATCATATAGTATCTTGAAAGCTGATGTGATAAAGAACAAGGGAAAAAAAAAAGGAAGAAAACCAAATGCTTCTGGAAGTCAGAAGTAAGGCACACCCTTTTCTGTTTAATACAGTATCCTTAGGCTTGAAGTCACTACCTTAAGTATCTTAAAAATCATGTAAGTAGAAAACTTTTGTTTGTGGAAATTGTGGAAAATTATGCTACCCTAACATAAAAATCAAGTTTGTTTTCATGACTATGAAATCTGCATGCAATGCATAAGATATGTGTATGCTTTTTATATTCAAAAGACAATTCAAACATGTTTTCAAAGTAAAGGGACTACTTTTTATTTGTTTCTAATTACTTAGGTAAGTAGAATGTATATTAAAATACTGCAGATGTATCATTCATTATATAGTTGCTAATTTCAAAGGAAGAATGCATTTTTTGTGCTTAAAAATATAAAATATTTTATATTGCTTTTGCTACTAGTTTAAAAATGTAGAACTTGCTGTAAAATATGATAGTTAGGTACTTAACCTAAAAATAATTAATTATTTGCCATAAGTAGGCCCAATTACACGAACTGTCAGCGAAAAACAGTATTTCATTTCACACGACAATGCCAAAATTGATTAATAATCCTCCGTGTAAAATAAATTTCAGAACAATATGGAGCAGGGATCCAACATAAAAGGTTAAGCGACACTGTTGATGGCAAAAAGTTTAACCCGCTTCACACAAATATGGGAGATAAATTACTTCGTTTATGCAAATGTAACTATTCATAGCTTTCCTTGACAAATTCAAGTGACAACCATGAAAGTCAAATTTTGAGCAAGTACCTTAGGCAAAGGATATCTCAAATATGATTTCTCTTTTATTTTAAAATGCAACTTGGCCTGTGTTTATCATACATACTCCATTAAAAAGCTTACTCTATCTTGGATTCCGTTTGGGGGATGATTTATTCAAAGAATGGTGTAATGGTTAATTTTCTTTTACTGTCAACTTCTTTGTTTGCCCTTTTAAATTTTTTCAGTCCTTTCTGTTATTACCATGGTAGCGCTGCAATAAGTGTTGATTTCTAAGCTGTCCACATGGCCAACTTTTTGATCAGATTCAAAAAAGTTCCTATCAGTTTTGAACAAAATCAAAGGAGATGACCAAGACTGCAAAACTCTTGTCTAAGTCACTGTCCTTCAGGGGCAGGACCATGTCTGTGACCCACTGGCATTTCCTACTAGACACTTCCACCAATCACGAAGGAGTCTCACGTCCACTGTGGAAGCTAAGCAATGAAAGCTGTAACATTAAATTACATATAGTACATGAAAATTCTCTTTAGGCACTAACACACAGAAATGAAGAGGGTTTAGTTCACCAGACCGTTCCCTTGTTGGGAGGTTTTAAAATGCACACTAATTTTATGACTTTAGCTAAGCCATCCTAATCTTTTTGGATTATGTCTGCATAGACAATCTCAGAGTTTCAATCACTGCAAAAGGAAAGACTTTTAACCTACACATTATCATTAATGGATGCTAAGCTGCAGTTACTGTACAGTATCAGTAACACCTTTTACACGGTGGGTTTTTATGTGTAAATCCTCAGTAACTATTCTTAAAAGAGGTATTTGGAAAAATAATCCCCCTCCCAGTACCTTAAAATAATAGGTATCCTTAAAAAAAAAAAATCAAATCAAAGAACTTGTATTCATAGAGTTATTACCAGCACAAATTGTACCAGAATTAATGACACTCTTTTGATTATGACAGTATAACTCTCCTGTAGACACTCTTATTCTGGAATACTACTTAAGAAATAAAGCCTTCACCACAAGTAAAAAAAAAAAATTAGCCGAAATATTAAACTTGCTTTCAAAGGCTGTAATAAAGGCCAAACAGTCATAATATTAATTAGTGGACTAAAAGCTACATCAATGCAGTATAGCATAGACCAAAGAAAACTTGTGCCCTAACGTTCTCACAGAAGACTGTACAAACTTCCGTGTTCTTTATTTTTTCAGTACCATCAGATGTACCTTATACTTATCACACTCCACAACGTGAGGACACTTCTGACAAGAGTGACTGAGCTAATACAACTTTCTACAAGTAAAGAAGGAGAAGCTACAAAAGAAAGGCAAAACTGTTAATTGCAAAAGGAAAGAGGGAGGCAGATGAAACAACTAAAAAAAAAAAAAAGAAAAAAGAAAAAAAAAATCTGTGAAAGGTAAAGGCAAAGTCAAGGAAAAACTATTGTAAAATCACCACTGGAAATGTGGGATTTACCCAGTTAAAGGACTTCACTGAACATTTCTTACTGTTTTCTCATGCCAAAGAGCTTAACCGTTGAAGGTGTCCCTTTTCTCTTTCTGTACTACAGCTAGAAAGAACGCTGTGTCATTGCTGACAAGCTGCAGTTCTCAGAGGTGTTCTTCAACTGCAAGTCCTACATACACTGCCTTTCTATCTCCCTTTAATATGGCATGACCTCAACCACTTTCAGTTTCAGCACCAAAAGTTGCCCACCCCTACAATTCTTTGCCCCTTGAATGGTCAAGGACCTTGGCAACTAGCATTTGTAATTATCTGAAACTGTGCAGAACTTTTACTATTTGATAATAGTATCGAGCATAAGGAAGTCTTTGCTTTACAATACAGGAAGAGACTAGTCTGTGCCATGATGCTAACATCATCTAGATGTTCACATAAGGCACCAAACACTCAATCCAAATACTGGCAGGTCAGTCAGAGGAGAAAAGGAATTGTTTTTCAATGGTCCTTTGGGAAGACAGGGCTCACAGTGAATTTGTCACTTTCTGGTATGTTGCCTACATTCAAAAAAAAAAAGTATTAAATACTTAGAGGACCTATGGGAGATGAAGTCATTGTGAATGACAGTCTAGTGCATGGCAGTCTCAGAAGGAACCCATCAAAGCTCTTCAAATTCTAACTCGCAAGTTGTGAGCTGGCAGTGCATGCGAGCTTTTACCGCATCACAGAAAAATGTAGATCACTTTGGAGCAAGCTAATGACAAAGAGAGTCCATTAGGTCAAATGCAAGCACTGTGAAAGAGGAAAGCAGGTAGGAGCATCATCAACCCTGTTAAGTAGCATAAGAAATGCTAAACTCCCTGTCCAGATTTTTATTGACATTTGCAGAAATTTGCAATGAGTCTATGAAAACTACAAACTAGGGAAAAGGAAAAGAGAAGCAATGGCTACTGTTGAACAGTGTTCTCAACAGGGTTTTCCAAAATGTAAAGGCTGTATCACCCTTTAATCCAAAGTAAAATATTACAACAACAGTAAGGAACTACTATCAAATGCTACCGCACAAGAAGGACTTGGGGGATACAGATAGAAATTCCAGTGATACATACACTGAGAAAACTAACACCCATGCAGCAACATTACACTTAGATCAAAAACCAGAAATATCCACTGCTTCGTTGTCCGGCATTCCATTAGCACGCACATGGCAGCACTGCAACATTTCTACTGATCATCTCCCTGGCAAACCACTAGCATCTACAATGCCAAGAGTTTAGTGCATGATCTTAGAGATACAAATGTATGACCTTAAAGTGAAATATATTCTGGGGAGAAATTCCTGTCTGAGATGTTCAGTCATTCCATTTTCTAGACAGACCAAATAAAAGGAGAAGAAAGCTACAGAGATGTGAAGTTGCTATTACAAGATGCCTGCTGGCATCTGAAAATAAACTAGCAGAAAAACAGAATAAATGAGACTTGAGGCAAGCAACTCTTTGAAGAGAATAATGAAGTGATAAATAAAACCAACACATTTCCGGACTAACCAGGCACTTCAAACTTAAGAAAAGGATTGAGAGCTAAGGTTAAACTAATGGGGAAAAGATTAAGAGTAGCTCAAGGAAAATCGGTCCAAATATTCTGGAAGATATGGGCAACTGATCTGTTTAAACCTAGAGGAAATCAATGACCGTTGACTTGGACAGCTGATGAAGTAATTTAACAGGTACACCTTCTGCTCCTCTTTCTCATGTCATCATCACAGGGTGAATTCTGACCATTGGGTCAAGATTATTTGCTATATATACTTAGCTTTGGGAGAGAAGTTTAGCAATTAAAGCATCTATTACTGATGTGATATCCAGGAACACAGATTTGACACATTTAATTCAAGCCCAATTACAAACAGTAATACTAAGAGGATAGAATTGGTCTTTTTCATATCTCTTTTCTGTTTTACTGTCTGCTCTGTCTTTAGTGATCCTTGTGAAACTTTTTAATTAGCTTCCATTTAGAAAGAAGGACGTAAAAATTAATTTCCCCAAGACAGAATTATTATTGGAGGAAGTTTAACATGGGGTTTGTTAAGTCTAAAAATGGAACTTGAATTAGGAGGAAAGAAAGCTTGAACTTGTATTCTCCCATCTTACCCCATCATTTCTTTATAGATTGCAGAGTATTTCTTTACCTCTGTCTTACTATACACAGGAACCTACTATCCTTTGCATCACCATCTCACACGAATAAATTAAACTTCATTTTTATCTAATCATTAGATACTGTATCACATCAGAATCATCCTGGAAGCATGAATCTCATATGAACCCTGAACTCATTACACTCCTCTTTAGAAAACCAGTCATTCTCCTGAAGTAATATCTCAAAGTACTGCTGATCAAATGAGTCCCATTTTTGTATAATAAATATCTCACAATCAGTACAGTGTCAAACCCATTTTGAAGCTGCTCCTCCTATGCAGAGGATGCAAAACTTTGTTTTAAAAACAAGTATGCTATAATCTTAACTATAGGTGTTCTAGTGCATACCGAAAGCAAATATTTAAGACAAAATATTGCCTTTTCCCCGCCCTGCAATTAGAGAGACTACAATAGAACTTCTAGCAGTTAGCCTTAAACTGATTATACCACCAGAGATTTGGTCTGAATTAATATTACAGAAAAATGACAACAGATGCTTGCAAAAATCAGTGCCTTTGAACAACTACATGTCTGCAATGGCAACAGAAACAGAATTTCTGGTTCCTGACAAATTATATTCAGGTACTGGAAGGAGGACAACTGGATAAGATTACAACATCCCCCTCTAAACAATGTCTTTATCTTGTTTAATCAGTGCTCTCCATTTACAAATAAACTTAAAGTATAAATATATTTGAAATTACATGTTATAAATTCAGTTCTAGTTATACATTATTTAATGATTTTTATTTTTAGGATTTCTTTTATTTTTTGTTAAGTAACCATTGATTTTATTAATAGGATTGGAATTTGTGGCTTACTATGTACTTTCTTCTGCCACATGTCTCAGATAAATTAGTTGATTTCTGATCTTCAGGGAGATGGAAACAATAAGGAAGTAATAGGTTGGTCAATCAGTCGAGGACAAAAGGGAATAGTAGTTCCCATACACAAACCGCAATGAAAAAGAGAGGCAAAGCACCTTAGGTAGAAAGCCTGGCTCTGTAACACTCACCATTTTCAATACGCATATCACTGCATAACACTGGATTCACACCAGTTCCTCATTGATCAAGATGTATTTTAGCTTTGCTTCTGCTTATCATCTAACAGTTACTGTATTTTTAAATTTCTGGTCATTTAAGACCATCTCAGTTTGATAAAAGCCTACACGCTACTGACCAAAGAATATTCTGTTCCTCCCAAGACTAGATGCACATAATTCAATCAAGCTTTCTTTAATAAACCCCACTAATACAAAATAGCAATTAATAGCAGGACCAATCAGTCCGCCATTGAGTGAAGTAATCTCCTCACCCTCTTTTGGAGCGAGCATAATCTGGCAACTGAAGTAACAAACTTGAGAACCGAAGTTTTCTTCTACTACTGAGAAGTTGCTGACACAGGAATCAGCTAAACTCTGTAATTTTCTCCTTTACATTCATTAATCAAGGTTAATATCACAAAATTTACGCTGTCTAACTTTCTGCTGGGTCAAACAAAGACTATTGGTAACCTAATCAGTGGTCTATGGAAGAAGTCTATGAAAACACCAAAAATAATCTGAGTTCTTCCTAGACAATGAGAAATGGAACCAATCTGGTTACTTGCAACATCCTCCTCAGGACTGATTCCTTCATACCCATAACTGATATACAGCCACCAGTACAACCAGGAAAATACAAAAGTTACTTATGTCAACATGAGAAGGATGATAAAGTACTATTTCCATTCATCATAAAATAAGCAGTAAGTCTATTATTAAAATGAAAGTCATTATTAAAATGACTCACAATCCAGTTACACATAAACAACACGAGATTGAAACAGAACTCATTCAAAATAAAAGCCCTATTGATTAGCAGAAGAGAACAGTTTCTAGCTCCTAAAATTGGGTGGACTTCTTTCATTTCATTCACAGGGGTTGGACTAGATGATCTCTGAAGGTCTCTTTCAACCTAGACCATTCTATGATTCATTTGTATGCAAACAAACAGGTCTTATCTGATATTTAGGAGGCTGTTAGATTATTAAACCACGATTCTTTTTTCCAGGCAGTTATCTCTATATTCAGACATTCATTCTTTGTTAGAAGGCATTTCACCGCCCTGGTGGAGTTCATCTACTATCTTTGTACAAGGTATTTTATATTTACAGCTAGTATGAAAAACAGAAATAACACCTCCAGACCGCAGATGAGCAGGATTTCATACGTGCCTTTCTCATTCAATGTTGCTTTCCTTAAAATATTGTTTGAAACTAAAGGTCTCAATAATGAGCAGTCACATGGGCCCAGGACATCTAGATAATGCAACACCTGGCAGGAAGCCTTCAGCAAAAAGTCCGCTCGTGGTGCACAATGGAACCAAAAGAGGACCACTTGTGAAAGAGAAGCAGCTTTGTCTGGTACGAAACAAGATTCTGCACAAAGCCCTAAGAATCACATTTTTCAATGACACAAAATACATTTCATTCGCTTGTTCTTTGCTGCTAGAGATATCTGCTGACAACAATGGAATAAAACCAACAAAATCCATCTGAAATTTTATGACTGCAAAATAAAGTCTTACATTTCAGCTAGGAATCAAAGGATTAAGCATTTCACAGATTATACATCATAGATCTTACACTGTAACTCACACCTTGGAAGACCTGTATTCCATGGCCAGGAAAGGTCTATATTTAAGACCTATTTCTGCATTATTCTTGATTTACTTTTGTCTTAATTAATACTATGTGGTGGTTACCAGTAATCAAAGAAGAGCCCTTTTTATGTCATCACCTGGAAACTTAGTATTACATGAAATTTAGAAATACTCTTTTTTTTTTAAAAAAAAAAAACATTGACATTCACACACGCTCTAAAACATATACGCCATAAAAACAGGTTGTTCAATTTTTTGTGCATCTTAGTGTGACTCTTCTCCAAAAGAGGGGATGTATAAGAGATAATCTGTTAACTCTGCACCTATGCACCGTCTGCAATATAATGATTCTTGACTGAAAGCAGGGTAATACAGTACTTAACAGAAATAGGACAACCTCAGATTCTGGAGTGAGATTTAAGAATGGGTTGGTCACAAACATTTTGGTAAGGCATTCATTTTCTGATAACTGAAACTTTTTGTTGAAATCAATCTTTTCCCCATTTCCTTCTTCCCTCTCATCCCAAAAGAGAATTTCTAATGTCCAAAATAGAGCTTTTGGCCACAAACATAAAGAAAAAGGACAGGGAAAAGGGCAAAGTGTTACCTAATTGTCAATTACTTAAAACAATACATTGGTTCAAGTACCCGAATCATGTAGAGGACAAGGGGACTTTGACTTTCCCCCTTTCATACAAATGCTCTGACATACTTCCTCTCCCTTCCATCTCTCTCCCTCCCTCCTGCCTACTTATTTTCTCTTCCTATATCTTTCACCCCCTCTTCAACTGTCTCTGTCTTTTTTCCTTACCCGTAAGAGATTTCTGGTGGATTGTTTTCCCTCAGTTATTAGAAAGGAAACTAACGTCAAAACAATGTATTTTTCCTTTTCTGTCAAACAGAATTCTTGCTTTGTAACCATCCCTGAGGAAATCTAGACTCATTTACAGCTCTACTGTAGACATTCATTATGACCTTGAGTAAATAATTTAATGTCTCTCCACCCCTCTTTTGCACTGCATGTGAAAAGAGGGAAGAAAGTTCTTCTGTCTCCCTCGTATACTTAGTTCTGAGCTTTTTGGGCCAAGGTTTGGCACTTACTATACAGCTGTGCAATGTCTAATATAATAAACCTGCAATACCTCCAGGGACATCCAGACACAAATGTAATGCAAACAAATGCAGATGATGCTCTGCAGTACAAACTAGTTCTTATTTACAGTTGCTGAAGGGTTCTACCATGAAACTGTTTGCACAGTTGCTAAATGTACAACAATTACTCTTAATACTCGCTTATCAATACAGTAGTATTCACAGGCTTTTGGAACACTAAACCAGGTCGTCTCAAATTAGCAATTCCATATATTACGGCAGTCTGACACAAAAAAGTAATTGATAAAAAGGCTCTGTAGTTCAAATCCCTCAAAACTACTGACAGATGCAGACCAGCCTAAAAGTAGTATCCCAAGTGCTCTTAACAGCCGCTCATCATCTTCAACACTCCCCTTGTCACTAGTGTATGATACCCTTGAGAAAATGGAAATAATCTGAATGGAATACCAGGACTTCAGAAAAAGCACCGATTCACTATTAGATTGCAAGTGTTATGTACCCTGACTTATAATGGCGTGAGTTGTAATGATGTGATTTATGAGATAATTACACATATGATTTATATCTGATTGATAACAGCACAAATTCAAAAATCAGGATCTTCGCCTTTGTCATCTATTTCATGCTATGCTGCAGATTGACTGGCAGAAGCATTCCTCTTTCCATTGTTCTTCCCTAAAGATTAATATTTAGACCATACACTTTATTCCAGAGCATATATACTTTGTTTAACTTGAGCATAAGGTGAACTAAGTCTTTCAGTAAATAAGTTTAAAAGAAAAATATCCACAAAAACACACACACACAAAAATTAACCCAAAAAAACCTCCAACACCCCTCCCCCCCGCCCCAGAATCGCCGAGGTTTGAAGACAAACCCGCTTCAAGCACGAGTTCATTTTTAAAGCCTAGTGGAACACTAGCCTACAGTTTGAAAAAAAGGATCTGTCTTCAGAGAATTGCAAGGCCCTGAAACCTACCAAACATTACTGTAAATAAAGGACTGGCTGATACTGGAAAGCTCTCAAACCACAGCTTGGTATCAAAAAGCCACTCTTCAGTCCAATTTGTATTTCTTCTTGAGAGAGAAGAAATACCAAATCTCAGACTAGAATTACACACCACTGACAGTTAAAACAGAACTCCAGAATAATGCAAACGCTGCTGTTCACGTTCAGGACTAAATCAGACCCACTAAAACAATCAATTTCTTATATCAAGCATTTCACTTAATGCTACACAAGATAAAACACAGCAAAGCAAACAACGGAGGAGTGCTCTTAAAATGGCAATGTATTTTTCTCCCAGTAAAAGTATCATGCCTATAACTTATACATGGATTGAACTTGGCAGCACGAGCATCTGAAACAGGCTCTGGGGTTTGTAATGCCATGTAACGCATTGCCAGAAGTTAATAAGAATTCCAGAAAAGCACAGGATATATCACAGTACACCCAGAACCTTTTGTAAGGAAAGTGTATAGAGTTTTCTTGATAGCATAACGACTTCTTTTAGGCTTTTTTTTTTTTCACCCTCAATCTTAGTGAATTTCTTTAGAAATTAGAAAAACTGAGAATTAATGCAACGTGAAACCACAGAATATTGCAATCGGAAAAAAGATTTTACCATGTTACTAGGAAAGTAACGTTATGCCTTTCTCTGAAGACTTCCTTCTATTAAGCTAAATGTAAACATAAATCAATTAAATTTGCTTTCTCTTTTGTATCTTCTTTTGCACAAGAGTAATCTCTTTCATTACTGAAAACATGCATGTAGAAGTATATTGGTTCCTATTATTAAATATTCCAGAGCAAAGGCCAAGTCATACAAGGAGAATGGTAAAAGAGACACTTCTGACACCTCTCTGTATTCATAATTCCTGGAGTGGATGGCAGGAAATCTGGAATGTTGGCATGAACGCAAGTCTGTCCTTAATTGTGTCATGCTGACGAGGCTTGCCCCTCTCACTCTGCTATGTAGAGTTCCAAAGTCATGCACTCCTGACACATGTCCCAATTCAGTCCTGCCCACGATGTGCTTCTGACAGATCACCTATTCTAGAAGAGGGATATGCAAAATCACAGGAGGAGGAGATAAAGCAGGAAGGAGGATTTGAAGTCACCTACAATATGCCAAGTGAATCCCTGATGTCCCAAAATAGTGAATACAATAGTGATACAGCAAACAGGATGAGGCCCTACACATTCACCATCCCCATGCCACTGGCTGGGCAACTCACATACAAACACCTAATCAATCTTCACTTAAAAACAAGGTGGCCAACTCCAGATTGCCTATTGCCAACAGCTCCTGGCCTGCACTTTCCCTAAACCACACCTGGACATTGGCTGTAGCTAACTGGCACAGATCAAAACCCGTAGTGCCAGTACAGCTATGTCACTAAGGCTATAAGCCCACCAGATGATAGCACATTATAAGGCATTACCAGCAGTCAGAGAAGACTACTTGCAAGTTACAAAATAAGCAGTTAGAAAGTTTAGTTAAAGGTGAAATCACTCCTGCTAATCAGATAGTCCTAAATGATTACTCATGAAAACTTTATACCACGTCCAGTCACTATGACTTGTTTAATCAACATCACGTGTTGTTTTATAACACACTCCTTAATATGCCATTGAAAAAATTACTTCACAAATATTTTCAAGTTTAATTGTTTGTCTTATTCTTACACTTTTAAAAATAACTTCCGTTTTGGAAGACTCCAAACATACAAGAGTTACAATAAATATCCTCAATCCCTTCAGACTGTACATATACATTTTTAAATTTTTTTAAACTGACAAATGTCCCTACTTTTAAGACCCAATCACCTGTAGACTTTGCCTACTAGAAGCATGTCTAAGGTTATGCTAGGGAGGGGAAGAGCTCTCTCCTCCCGTCTAGTTTTTAGTCTACAAAACAACTGACAGGGAGTTAAGCTTCTGCTCAATGAGAATAATCTTCCAAGTTTCAGAACATGAAATTTGAAATTTAAGAAAAACAAACCACTACATCATGAGCTTCAATTGTTATTGAAAGAAAAATACAAAATCCTTCTTGTCCACATTTTCTAGACTCTGCACAAAGGGTGAACAAATAACCATCCTGTATACTATGGGAATCTCAAAAAATGGTAGATTATCACCACCACAAGATGGTACACATGCATATTTTCTGAAGAGACATTTTGTTTTGTTTCATTTGTTGTCAAAGAGTTCGTGAAAAGAAGTTAAAATATTGAAAGAAATACTATCAAGGTATTACATTTTTAGAAGAATCAATAACTGCTACCAGCCATATTACCAGAAAACTCATCCACAATACTGACGATTTAATTGAAACTATTCCTTTGAAAGATTTAATTACAGCTTATAATGAATTACAGCTTATAATGAATTACAGCTAGATGTGATTAAAATTAACCATTTCTCAAAAAAAGAAAACTTCCATGACATTCACTAGGAGAGAATATGTATGGCTAAAGAGCCAAACATTGAATCTGAAAAGGAATAACTTTAAAGACAGAGAAAAGTGCATAGGCAGACCTTCACGTTAGCCTACTCTGTTCAAGAAGATTTCTCTTGATTAAGTCATGTTTTCAAACAATCTCCAGAAGAATATTTGTGTTGAAGAACGAGAAATGGTTCAAAGGAATTTCCATCTTGAAAATTGCCAGAATTCCTAATTATATTTTTTTTTTTTACTAATTATAGTTTATTTAGGCCAGTCAATTGGTGCATTCCGAGTTAATCATTGAGTAGTAGTATTGCTACCTAAGCAAATGGCTTAATAAGGGCTGTATGTTCTGCTCAGCTGTGACTACCTGTGGTCAGCACACCCAGGAGTCCCATGGAGCACCTCTGGTCTGGATGAGAGCTCCTGCTGACATTTGGTGGGGTGACAGAGCACTGACTGTCCCTTCAAAAACACCCTTCTGTGTCGGAAGGAAATCCAGACATGCAAAAGAAAAAAGAATTGTAATGTGTACTAGTACCCAGTCAGTATCACGACAGGATTAGAACTCCAGCCTCTACCTGTCATCAGTCGTAGTAATTTAAAAATGCAAAACTCGCCATTTAATTCAGCCATGTGTGAACTCTCTGTAATGTTTATTCTTAATTTAAAACACAAAATGTTTTCTGTATATTCTCTTTTTCATAATTATGTGGGTGAGCTAAACTGGGATGAACTGTAGTCAAACGCATGGGGAAGGCTGGTACAAATCCTGTGAACAGTATCCCTCTTGAGCTTTAGCAATTCCAAATAACTGTTGCTGGCATGCTAAGCACCCTGAAACTTTCAGGATTCAGCCCTATAGTAGCTGTCGGAGTGAGTTACCTCAACCGAATAGAGATTTTGAAGGAAAATCTTGCAAACCTGTTCCTGAGGGCTGCATAAAATTTTGTGATCACTTATTTCATTGCCTGTAAAAAGGTACAGATACACCAGAACAAAGCTGTTCTGTTCATTTTTCTCTTGATGCACTTGTTTGTTATTCAACAGAATATCACTAGTTATTCATGCTATTATTCTGACTTCCAGGTTTAAATTGTTCACTTTTCCTGCTGCGTATCAATAATTCAGATCTTGACAAGTGTTTTATTTGTTTCTAAGATCACCTTTCCTTGAAATTTTGCTTCCTGTTTCTACACATGAAATGAAAAATCAGCATAGTATATAGCATATATAGCACATATAATATGCCTCTAAAAGGTGATAGGAACATATTTTCCTTATGCACTTTACCCTAAATGGAACTTCATTCTTTGTGCACAGTAATTCAGGAAAAAAAGGGTGGACAAAAACAAAAAAAACTGAGTGCTTTATTGCCATCTCCTACTTTTCCCTTCATAGAAATGGAGCATGATATGAATTAATCATTCCCTGCACGAAGATTATACAGAAATAAACAAGCTCATCTTATTTTTTCTGATGACCAAAAAGAAAATATCATTCCTAAAAATAACTCCTCTTCTCTTTTCCAATCAGCTCCTTCAGCAAATACTTTGGATGAAACAGATTGTCTGACAGATCATGAAAAGCACATAGAAAGTTGAGCATCCTTCTTGGAAAACATCCTGTCAACAGCATCCTAATCTTTAAACCTCGTGTCTATTAGCTTAAGTGTCCGTGAATGTAGCTGCCACAGCAGCTAAACAAGAAGAAATCTCTATCCACATAGCCAGAACTAAACATACACAGAACTCTATAGATTAAACTCCCTACCCTGAATTTTATCCAGAAACAACGAAGCAACTAGACCCATGGGAAGAGCAAGTACCATGTTGCTCATGACCAGTGCAGCTTAAAATACAAACAGCATTAACTTCTACCACCTAAAATATACAGTATAAAATACAAACTGTAACTTCAGGATAATAACGAACTCATCCAAAAAACTCATTGCAATCCCTACGGAAGGCCAAAAGACGAATTTTCTGTTACAATATCAGGTTCAAAAATATAGGTCTACTAGTACAAGATAAGATGAAGAACTTCAATATAATGAGAAACCTTGAAGTTAGTACATCCCAGAGAAAAACAGACCTGATCGTATAACTGCTTCCCTTTTCACGTGTAAAAAAATAGCCTTCTTGCCCTGGTCCCAACTGTGTTGCATAAAGATAAGGCAAAAAGTCAGCTCCTCTTTTCTGCCATGCTCTGAGCTCCCAGAGTCTCTCACTTCTTTCTATACCACTGGGCTATTCCACCTGCAACGTGGAAGATCTGCACAGCATCCAGAGCACCATGCAACTAGAGTGTTTAGACTCATTATAGCTGAGAAAGTAGCTTCTGGCCATTAATCCCCCTTCTTTTGCCTCAGAGCTGCGGTCAGTCACCGAAGAAGAGAAGAGAACAGTTTTAGTTTGATAGTTTCAGTTACAAGCTTCAAAATAGCACCTTTCTGTTCCTTAGGCTGACTTAATGTCTTTTCCATTAGGTGCCCATTTCATTGTTAAATATCTAGTTCTCACCACTCAGTTTGGGTAACACAGGTGCCTCCAGCTTTGCTCCGTCCTGGACTCTTGCAAGTTCCCAGTTTGTACACAAGACAGTGTCATGCACCATAGTTTCCAAATCACTTTAGGGACTGGCCTGCATGGGCCTACTTTATGGAAGAGAATCGGAGACGTCACCACAGCTAGGAAGGACTCACACCGAGTATATAAAGCTGTCAAGGGTTACAGAACGAGGAATTCCCAGAAATATCAGAAGCAACGTAAACTGCAATATGCACATCTAGCCTGGAGGTTAAAAGCGTGGAGGATGCATAGGACAGATCTGAACTGCATGAGACTTTTTTTCCCCTCTCCTACAGCATAGTCACAGTGAGGTACACCTCTTGCTGGCTTGTCAAGTTATACAGTCTCTCCTTTGCTCTGTCATGCACATTTAGGAAGCTGCTTTGGAGTGAGATGAGATCTCTTGAGTTCTAATACAGAAAGCATTCAGAAAAACAAACAAGCAAGCAAACAAAAAAACCCACTTTACATCCATCACTTATGTCACTATCACCCAACGGATCTGTGTCCTAAACAAATCAGTCAACTGAGCAAGGTGTTCCTAATAAACTTCAACACAGAAAGCAGAAAATTCTAATGAGACAGACTAGGGTTCCTGAAATGGATGCTTTTGGTATACTTAACTGGTTGTCGGAAATTAAAGGAGGAAAAGGAAGCCTACAGAAGAAAAGCAGAGTTCTTCTTTATGGGGAAAAAAAAAACCAGACCAAAACCAAAGATAGTTAAATTGCAGTGCACAAAACTAATCTCACCATTGGTAAGCAATCTGTAGTGGCATGACTAGGTTAACCATGTTCCTGCAAACATTGCTAGCTTCCTCAGGAAGTTTCAAGCAACATTTAGTAAATAAGAAACCTAATTTTAAAGGCACAAATTTCTTGCTACAGAAATACCAGTGTGTCAAAATTAAATAATTAGCACAATTACTTTCACAGTCTTTTTAACAACACTGTAGTAGCAACACTTGGAGAACTGTTTTAAGCACTATGAGAACAGAACAAGGAAAGAAAAAAAAAACCTTCAAAATTAGATCTACATTGTTGAAATATATCAACTATATGAAGAGAGGAAGCACAGCAAGTGAACTTTTTTTTCTAATACATCTGATTTTTAAGGCAGTTGATAATTAGTTTGGAAAACGGCTTCTAAAAGCCGCAACATATACATCTCAAGATGTCATGTAACAATGAAATGTTGCAAAAATTGAAGACTGCAATTTCCTGGAGAGCAAGATAAAGCCAGAAACACAGGCACCAGAAATCGCGATTCTGCCTACCAAAAAATGGGAAGTAATGCTAGGAGCCGCAACGCTGACTGAACCACTGTATTGATGGTTCAAAAGGAATTCAGAAACGGTTCCATACAGAAAGGAAAACAAAAATACTAAAATGAAGCGAACCATTCTTTGCATCTCCAGAAGGACAAAACTAACAGCAAAAGCAGGTGTCTATGTGGTGGGCTGACCCCTGTTGGATGCCAGGTGCCCACCAAGGCCACTCTATCTATCACTCCCGTCCTCAGCTGGACAGGGGAGAGAAAATAGAACAAAAAGCTCATGGGTCAAGATAAGGACAGGGAGATCACTCAGCTATTACCGTCATAGGCAAAACAGACTCGACTTGGGGAACTTTATTGCCAATTAGACGTCAGCGTAACTCACACTCTTCCCCTACTCCAGTGTGGGGTTCCTTCCAACGGGGTGCAGTCCTTCAGGAACAGACTGCTCCAGCGTGGGTCCCCCACATGACCACAAGTCCTGCCAGCAAACCTCCCTTCACGGGTCCACGGGTCCTGACAGGAGCCTGCTCCAGCGCGGGCCTCTCCACGGGATCACAGCCTCCTTTGGGCCTCCACCTGCTCCGGCACAGGTTCCTCCAGGGGCTGCAGGTGGGTATCTGCTCCACCATTAACCTCCACGGGCAGCAGGGGGACAGGCTGCCTCACCAGGGGCTTCACCACAGGCTACAGGGGAATCTCTGCTCTGGTGCCTGGAGCTTCTCCTCGCCCTCCGTCTTCACTGACCTTGGTGTCTACAGAGTTGTTTGTCTCACTCCTCTCTCCTGGCTGCTCTCCAACAGTTTCCCCCCCTGCCCCCGCTTCTTAAATACGTTCTCACAGAGGTGCTACCACCACTGATGATGGGCTGAGCCTTGGCCATCAGCAGGTCCATCCTGGAGCTGGCTGGCATTGGCTCTATCAGACACGGGGGAAGCTTCTATCAGCTTCTCACAGAAGCCACCCCGGTAGCCCCCCTGCTACCAAAACCTTGCCACGCAAACCCAATACAGTGTAGTAACAGCGGAGGCTCTTCAATGTGTTGGAATAGGCTTATACTACCCTTGAAAGTCTGTATTTATTCGGAATGACTAAGTCATGACTTAGTATGATCCACACTTTCTACTACAAACACGAACTAATTGCAACAGTACTTAACAGCCTACAAAAATGTCAGAGTTCCTAAAAGTTGTTTGGGTCTTTACAGACATGCTTTTTTCTCATGAAACTCAGGAAATTATTCAGGTTACTAAGTACATGTACCAAGCGCTTACTTTAGACACTGGAGTATCTGAGGCATCCCCATAGGCTGCCAGACGTGCTACAGGACTTAGAGGACACTCACATTGTCTGGAGCTGTACTTCGAGGTCACACAGGATAGCGTGAGTATCACAAACTGGGTCTTCAGGTGTATTAACTGCCAGTGAATTTAAAGTGCCTCCAGAAATTCAGACATTGAAGAATATATTCTCTTTTTATCATATTGAAATAGAAGTGAGGAGATAAGCTCAAGGAAACATTAAGTGCTCCACTTGCTAAAAGTTCAATATTTGCTGCTCACAGATGCTTGCTTACTTCTATAGCAGAAGTTCACTACTGAGTTCTATAAAGTCAAGCCAAAAATGCATTTTCCTACAAGTGAAAAAGGAGTTAAGAAAAAAATGAAAATTTCAAATTTATGCAAACATTTTACCAAAGAATAACATCCATGATCAAATGCCAGCAAAGGAAGGGAGCAAGCATTATGTTTTTCCTCTTCATCTACAGAAACACAGACCAAATCTTTCCTTTTTTAGCTAAGCTAACAGTTCTATTCACATATTTATACTAAATTGAAATGGTCTAATAATTTCTCTAAAGTTTCCATACTGAATCCTGACAAAGCACTCAAGAAATATGTGCAATACTAAAAAAAAAAAAAGAAACAACAAAAAAACAAGAGGGTCATATATAAGCACGTTCTGTAAAGTTTGAAAAAAATATTCTGTAGGTCCAATAGATGCTCAAACATTTTAGCACTTTTTAGGAATTGTCAGTAAAAGGACTGAATGACTTTCCAGTCATAACTTTTCAGAATTTCAGCATGATCCACTCTCACCAAATGAAAGCACCTTAAAATGGGCCAGATGTAAGGCTGTGAGTGAAATTAAAACACACTTATACTGCAATTTATAGTGACTCATATTTTCATCTATTTCCTGATCCCTCAAATCCATCCAGTCTTTAAATATAATAAAATTATATGATTATGTTTCCAAGTGTTCATTTAAAATGACTTCAAAAGTTTAAAGCTATGTATAAATCTGGTCAATTAATATTTGTTGATTGAGCAATTATTTAAATAATATAAATGAATTTTCCTAACACTGTCTTTGTTTTCCTTTATCATAATAAAAAATAATAACAAAATAATAACACATAAATTAACACACATAAAAACAATAATAACAACAAAAAAGGGCAAGAAATTGTCTTCCTGCTTCCAAAACCTAAAAGTTACTTTTCCCCCTTCCTGCATCAGGACAAAAGTAAGATTACTGACATTTTTTCCACTGAAAATTAATCAAGGCAGAAAAAATGAAGAAGAGTGACAGACGGAAAGGGAGACCGATGCCAAAACAAAAATGGTGCAGCACTAAGGGCATTCAACTGGGAAGTCAAAGACAAAGGGTTAAATTCAGGTCTTCTGTCTAACATGGACAAGATAGGAAATAATTGGGCTAAATCCTGGATGATTCTCCTAACCACTCCCTGTAAATCCGGTGTGGATCAGTCCTGCTTCTGCTATAAGTAACGTTGCTGTAGCTTATGTAAGTATTAGCTTGGCATGCACTAGCCCCACAAATTATTTACCTTGCTTTCCAAATATCACACCTGGAATAAAATCCCTGATATCAGCACATCTGCACAGGGCACAATCATGTAGGAAAGTTTTGCTGCTTGCAGGACCCCACATTTGTACCCATCACTCCCTCTGAGACTGTACTATTAAAGTGTTATGGAATTTCCCAAATTCATATGAAGGAAAAACAAAGAGAAAAAAAAAAAATCAGCATTTTGGCTTGGAAGACATTTTGTCAAAAACAACTCAGAACTACTATTAGGGAGGAACATTTTGAGCAAGCTAATCCTCAACATCCTCGATTTCAAAGATTTATGAGATTATTGAACAAATTACTCTGACTTGCTCAGAGCTGTATGGTCTATTTCATCAGCATACATCTGCAGACATTCAGAGATAGCTTACACATATACAAGGGAATGCCACACATTGAAATATTTTAGACCCACATTACATGGAATGGTAAACCACATTAGCCTTTTCATTTTATGGATATAGACCAGAGTCCTACAACTACCACATACATCCATAAAGAGCAGAAAACCAAAGAAAATAAAACAAATCCTTTCTCCAGGCTGCAAAGCAGTTGCAGAACTGTTCTGCAGAGCTCTCCAGCCCTGTTGCTGACATGATCTCTGAAAACAGTCTTCTCCGTATAGATGATGATAAGATCTCCACGTTACCTAACAGATTGCTGCTTCTCTATCACATCAAGTGCTTAAAAAGAATATGTTATTTTTAGTTTTCATAGTGTGAGAAAGAAAAATCAGTTCACTCCATCTGCAATAAACAGAGGCTTCTTTTCCACCCCAAGTCATGTTTTTAAACTTTTAAACACATTTATACTGACTATAAAGTAAAGTGGTATGACAGTCTTAAGCACAGCAACCTGAAAAATTGCAGCATCAAATCAATGCAATATTAACTACCTGAAATTGAGATTAAACTGAATAGGTGGAATAGCACAGCAAGCATGTGTTCATATATCTATTTTGAACATTTCATATAATTAGCTACTGGCCCTTATTGAGCTCTGAAACTCTTCTACCACTTGTGTGAGTATGCATTTATGAGTCAGGGCCAATACGAACGTTTTACAGAATTTTGTCCTACTCTTGTCCATTGGAAAAAATAATTTGAAAAAAAAATGTCCATTTTAAAACACAAATAGCACAGTACTCTTTCTTTTCAGCAGTGAAATGCAAGCACATTTACCTTCTGTAGTTAAGTAATGAAGACATCATTTTCATGTGCAATAAAGCCCAGTAAGTCATTCATGGACTAGTTGAAGCGATTGGTAATTCAGTTACAGACCCAGCACCCCAAGCACACAAAGCAATCCCACGCTGATTTAAGTGAATGAATACAGACCTGAATATCCTTCCTCTGATATCAAATAAAATAGTATAACAGAGCTGAAATAAGACATTTCTTGTGCTCGATTCCATCACCTTTAGTTGAACAGCATGTAACATTTCAACCCTCAAAAAAATCCTATTAATTTCTCTGAGTCAGGTTTGGGAGCAGGTGGTGGGAGACAGTAGTAGCTGTAGCTGAACCACACCTTGTTGCAGAATCATAATTAATATCTTTTTCTTGTAATTTTTTTTTTTACACTCTCATAAAGCAACTAGCCATTAAGTATCTGTATATTAGATCAGATTCAGGACAGAAATGTTAACTCTCTATGTTAATTTCCCAAATGGGAATTTTAGGGGGAAAAAAGTAACCTCCCCATAAACTGCCTGAGTTGAGAATCTGTCTTAAAACAATGGAAAAGAAAAAAAAAAAAAAAAAAAGAGTAATCAAATCTTTTTTGATTAATGAAATTTAATCAATTTAATCAAAGATTAAACGAGGGGCCATAGCAGTGTTGCATTAGAAAAAATCAAAAATGTTCTATGGCAGGCTTAGATACAGATAGACAAAGAAAAGTAAATAGTGTTTCAAAAGACATCTATACCACTCTGTAACTGCACGCAAATAAATACAATAGCAATATTTTAAGCACAGTTACTGATTTTAGAAGGTGCAATATGAATTTCTTCAACATGTGGTTATTTAAAGCCTGGTTTTACTCCCTACTGTTGATCTGGTTTACATTCACTATGTTTGCCTGATGCTTTTATTCACTCCTTATTGTTTATCCATAAAGAATTCATTATTGGAAGGACTTATCCATTTAAATCAAAGCCTTTTTTCAGGTTTAACAAGGTTACATCTAATATGTACTTGTAGTCAATGCAGTTTTGGCGTTTTTTTATGAACTTATTAAAGGAAAACATTACGGTTTCAAGACAAAATAATAATGATGTTCCACAAGCTTACATGTTTTGTATTAAAATATGCAGGCTTTTGCCCTATACCTTTTCAGAAATCTAAATGGCAAAAGGAATTAATCCCCTGTCCACAGTCTTCTAAAAGTAGATGCCACTATACTAATATTCTGATAAATGCAATGATCAGTTACAAAATAATGGAAAAATCTTGTTCATTTCAGAAATGAAAGTTCCAGTTAACTGTCATATGAGAAGCCCACTCACATATACATATGGAAAGAGTTTGATATATGCAACTAAATGTTTTACCTATTCAGGTATCTTTTCAGTGTTATTTTCAGTCTGACCTGACATTCCTTGTCTTCAGTTGCAGTGATGTTGGTTCCAGAATATGAGCACGAACCTTCAATATAAAAAATCGGTAATTCATGCACTCAGTTCACAGGGGTGAGAACACCGACTTAAAGTGATAAATCATCTTACTAGTAAGAACTCTGAGATAATCCTCTCCAGAAAATTAATTGTAGGGTTTAACCAATGTCCTAATTTTTATTTATGTGACATTTAAAATAAACTATTGTTCGCTATATTTAAATGTACATACATACATACTTCTATACATGTGCGTATGCACACATACATATATGCACACGTTTATGTTTACTGCAGGTTACTTCCTCCTTTTAATTTCCTAAACATTAGTTCTACCAGCACATATTAGAGAATCGTTAATTTAAAATTTTATTTTCCTTGAGCAAATATTTTTTTTAGAATTTAATCATGTTTTCACAGAAGATGCCTGATAAATTAA
Source organism: Chroicocephalus ridibundus (assembly GCF_963924245.1). Taxonomy (NCBI): domain Eukaryota; kingdom Metazoa; phylum Chordata; class Aves; order Charadriiformes; family Laridae; genus Chroicocephalus; species Chroicocephalus ridibundus. The sequence continues at coordinate 37,269,363 of NC_086288.1, read as the reverse complement.
TTATGCTGATTATCTTAATTTTTTTACATAACAGTAATAGAATAGTCTTTACCTTTTTAATGCATTTTCAAACTAATAACATATTCCCAGTTATTACATACTTCCCTAGTAATTATCAACTGTTCAAAAAGAATTATTTAGCTGTTAAACATGCCTTAGTTCTCAAAAATATTTTAATCACGAGAAGCTTGATAAAAGAACTAAAGAAATTGGCAGTAACGGTATCACTTAATGCAGTGGCCCTTGGTTTAGGGTCTGTAACACACGCTGGACAGTACAATAAGTCTTATGTACGCAAGGAGTTTAGTACGTCCCCAGCTATGTGCAGTCAATAGTCCTATCAAAGTCGGTGTAAATTAAAGCATTTCATTAGCATAAAGAGAAAAAAGGTATTACATTCTCATATCTTAAATATAAATAAAGGCATATGTAAACATATGAATATATTGAAGAGACCGACTGATAATATTCGTTGATTTAAAAGCTTGGTTGGTATGTTTAAGGCTTGATTGATATGCTACTCACAAACTGCTATTAAATATAACTCACTTTAAGCTTTATAAGAGTAAAATATATATCCATACTATATTCAAAACTGCATGGTAAAGTTTTATTTCAGATATATGGACAAAATTAATGCAATGATCACATAATAAAAATCTGAAAAGTCAAGTAGCCAAGCCAAAACCGTCGTATTTTATCTGCCCACATTCTGGATCACGGCTCTGTGAAAATGCCCTGTGAGCCAGGAGCAAAGATGCACAGCAGGGACAGCACTGTCACACAATAAATACCCCAGGTTTCTTTACAAATAACTCTCAGGAGTAGATTAAGGTTTAAAGTTTGCTACAGGGCTTGATTTTGAGGGGAGAAATGTTTTGAGAGTAGCAAAAGCATCAGAGTTCCTATCGTAGGCTACATCCTGGTTTCATTGTATCATTTTACTACCCGAAACCCATCTAATCTTGTCCATTTTAATTACAAGAGGGTACAGAACCTATTTCACATCTGCTCACCAAGCCTGAGAAGTATTTTGTAGTGAAAAGGAAATGAGAAGGACCAGGAATACGAATGAACTGAAACATAAGCATTTCACAAATTCCTCCTTTCCTTCAAAATTGGTTCTAATCATTTATTGTGAAATATATTTGGGCTTGGTCCACAGTAATTTTAATTCAAATAAATGCATCTAAATTTCTCACATCTTTACCACTACAGGATTTTTTTTTTATTATTCTTTAATCATTTTGCCAGCAGTATGCTGAATGCTATTTCTTTAAGAATGCAATCTATAGCATTATATTCCAAAATGGCTGGAAAAACCTCTGCCATGACTCCCAAGTTGCAACATGCTAGATATTCATAGGTTTCCAAAACTGCTGGTTGAAGATATAATGAAAGGATCTAAGCTTTATGCATGAATCAGCATCCCCTTGCCATAATGTCATGGTGCAGTGATCCCTGCAGAGCTGTAAGACTTGATTTAAAACAGAAAAGCTCAACACTAGCTCTTGAGCCAGCAGGCAAGATCGTGCATGTATTACCTCTGTGCTGAAACTACTATATGAAAAACTTGTTACAGTTATGAAGGTTTTATAGTACTCCATAGGAAACCTCTCTTTAGGTGACTCCAGTATCCTTCCAGTGAAAAAAATACGTGAGTACATAATGCAGCTATCCCTGTTTGGGTTGGTGGATTTAAGAGGAAAGGACTTCATCTTCACCAGTTTTCCTCTTTTCTTGTTTTGAAGGGAAAATCTGATGTCGCTGATGGTCAGCACTTCTCCAGTTAGACCAAACTCAATTACACTGTGCTGAAGGACAATAAAGTCCAGTGGTTTGGATGCCTTCCAATTCCACCCCATGAATTACCTGCAGTGCTGTACCTCTGCCCCAGCTGGTCCCTGTTAGAGTGAACCACTTTATTAACATTTGCCTTTACCAGCTAGGCTGTAATCCTCTGAATCACCAAGAATTCTCAAAGAGGGCTAAGTCTATCCCACTTCTCTTGAGGGCTGTAACAGTAGTGATGGCAGTGAACATTTCTCTTTATCGTGCCATCAGTCTGAAGAAAGACTGCACCATCTCTCAATCAAAACCATTAAGCCTCCTAGTGACACCGACTTGCAAGGTGTCAAACTGCAATTAGATTCCAACAGCTACTCCTGATGACCTGTCAACACAGCTTTGCACAAGACTTGCAACAGTCCAACAACCTAAAATGACTATTTGTTGTGGATATATTATGCGAGTTAAGGCTAGCTACTCAGACTCTCCATTTCTCCTCTGCTACACACATATTCTGGTCACCTGGAATTTTAGGAACCTAATTTAAAAGTAGTACCAGTAATACAACTCGTTCATCTAAAACCTGTTTGCCCCATCAACAAACTCTGAGCAAGTGCTGATAATAAGTTTGAAGATTCCTTTAGATAGTTTAACTGTGGGTTTTTTGTTTGTTTTTAACGCAGATGGAATTGTATGCCCCCATTTTCCTCTAGCTCCTGCGCAGCGGGAGGGTCACACAGGCTGGGGCGCGCGGCCACACACCGCTCTTCCCACACCATTGCCCAGAGCTTCTGCAGCCTGAGAACAGGCTGGTTTGTGGTTTTTAAATTGGAAGTTGAAATGTTTCAGTTGTTGATTTTAGAAAATTTATGTGGTATTCTCTGGGCAGAAAAAGGTCATTACTTCTATGATGGTATAAGCCTGCCATTACGTTTCTGCGAAGGAAAATTACCTTGCTGGAGTGAAATACCTGGGTGAATACTGAACCATTTTCAGTTTCATATTATCCCACTTTTCTGTGACCTTCTTTTACACCTGCATTGTTTAACTGGTGATAGTGCTGGTTTTGGACGTAGGTTCTTTGTAAGCTACTCTGAAAAAAAAACCACCACAAAACCCCAAACTGCCGATTTTTCAATATTTCAAATGAGAACAAGCATAAAGGGGACAAAAAAAGATGGATTATCCTTAACCATTTCTGCACGAAGTGCTCTGCAATCGACTGCTAAATTCTGCTTTTTATATGGCAAATATTTGTCTTTGGAACTCCTCATTCTCCAATCAAACCTTTCTTGGAAGGTAATCAAGGAAACACTATACATATTTTTAGCATATGTTTCACTAGTCAATTAACTCCAATTGACAAGATGACTTGACTAAACCATCAGTGGTGACTGAGGTGATGAAAAGGCAAGTACATATTCACATGTTAATTTGGTGCTCTTCAATCTGCTTGAAAATGGAAGCCTTGGACAAGCTTCAGGCAAAGGGAAACCTGAAATGTGGATAGCATCTCCCTTCTGGTGGAAGTCTCAAAAGTCCGTCACTGCAGTCTACAGCCTACACATGTCATCTGAGTATTGTGTTCTCCAAGGAAGAGAGTTAAGCTCAAGAACAAGGCAGGTGCATGACACAAACACTGAGAAAAAACTTGATGGGGTTGGAGAAAAATACGTATCCTTTACCTTCTCAAAGACCAGGTGGCTATACTTATCTCTAGTACCAGTAGGAAAAAAAAAATATTCTGGCGTTTCACACAAATTATTTTCAGGATTTCATTGACTTCTCAAAACTGAGAAACAAAGAAAGACCCACCACATTTTCACAGAATGCCATGTAGACCACTACACAACACCTTACTTCACCGACAGTTCTAGTAACATATACTGCAAATACTAACCACAAGCAGTTCTGGTTGCTGGAAACCCGCATTACCTAATAAAGGAAGAACTCCCCCAGCAGCTTGCAAAGATTGGCAACGCAGCCTCAAACCAGCCTGTGGCTGGTTACGTGCTCTGACCTTTTCTGACTTCAGCTACGTGTGCTACACCCTCCCATCCTCACACATGCCACTGAAAGAGCTCCGTGGCTTGCGCTCTTGCACCACCTACCCCAGCCTCTGTGCCGAGACGCCCCTCGTCAGCACCACCGCACCTACCACAACGCGGCTAAAAACCAAAAAAAAGAAAACCGAAAAGGTCGCCAACGGAGGGAAATTGCTCTCGCTGACTGCTCATCTTCAGATTCAGTGTCCCTTACGGCTTGTCCCCGGGAGGGACGGGGAAACGCCGGGCGGCCGATGAGCCGCAGCTGGGAGGGAGCGGCCAGCACGGCACCAGAGCGGGCTGGGCTACCTCCTCCTCGCTGACCCCACCGCTGCCGGGCCACCGGTTTCACCAGCAACGGGGCACCTCAGGCCGGACAGCGGGGCGGCCCAAAACCCCTCCTCGCTGCGGGAAGGGCAGGCAGAAGCAGACATGGCTGCGGGACACCCCCCTTCCCCATGCAAGGGCTCCTCTCTTCGCCTTCCCCATCGCCTCCCCGAACGATGCATGTGCTCCGCGACACGCGTGGGACCGGGACCGGCCTCACCGGAGGCGGAGTCAAGGCAGAGCCCCACCGGCTGCCCGCCGACGGGCGAGGGCTGGCCGCCAAAGGCGCGGGGGCGGCGGGTCCCCGCCGCCCCCGCGCCTTTGGCGGCCAGCCCTCGCCCGTCGGCGGGCGAGCGGGCAGGCCCCGGGGACCACCCCCCCACCGGGAACCCACCAGGGAGATGAAGCCCGCAGCGCGGCGTAAAATGGCTGATCGCCCCCCCGCAGCCACCCCGCTCCGCTTCGCGCCCCCTCGGCGTCTGCCACCGGTTAAGGAGAAGGCTCCGCAGCCGCCTTATGTAAGGCGCGGGGAGAACCGGGCGACGGGAACCATTTTAAACCTCGGCCAGGGCGGGGGAGGCGCACGGAGACCCCGGGGACGGGCGCTCCCGCGGCTCAGCGCCTTCCGCCCCCCCCCCCCCATTACCGCACCGCGCACACACACACACCGCACCACCACCCCCCGCTCCGCGGAGTGCGCAGGCGCCCGGGGCAGGCTGTGTCGGCGGCACCCCTTACTCACAGGCGTTGGTGACGGCGAAGCTGTTGGCCACCTCCAGGTTGTCGATGTGGGGCGTCAGCCTGAACTCCGAGGTGGAGAACTGAACCATCCCTACCCGAAACGCGCTGTACTCCTGATCGGCGCCCCTCGGGAACAGTCCCCCTGCAGGGAAATACACACACACACACGCACACGCATCAGGCGGGCAGGGAAGCGCCGCGGCCGGCTCCCTTCCCGCCGCCGGGGCTGGGCTGGGCGGGGGTGCCGGTAGGGATGCCGGAGCGATCCCGACAGCGGGTCCCGTCCCGTCCCCGGCCGCCGCGGTAGAGCCCGGGAGGGGGGAAGGCCAGGGGACGCGGCTGCTGGAGGGGAGCGGCGGGTGGGTACCGCGGCGGGGCCGGGCTCCCCGGCGACACGAGGGGAATGCCGGAGGGGACGAGGGACGGGAGAGCCGTCGGGAGGAGCGCGATGTCCGCCGGCAGGAGGGCACCTACCGATCTGTATGCTGTTAGAAGCGACCCCCCAGATCAGTCCCCACAACGCGGGAGCCAGGAAGACAGAAATATGCATAATCTTTTGCATTTCCAGGAAAAGTAGAGCATCCACAAAGCCACGGAAACAGCCCTTTCCTCCTTCTTCTTCCTCCTCCTTCTCCGCCGCCGCCGAGCGCGCTCCTCAGCAAATTAGATCCTCGACCGGCCGGCGGGGGCAACCCAACCACGGCGGGGAAGAAACGAAAACGGCCCCTCGGCGGGCGCAGGAGGAGCCGCTGCCGCCGCTCCAATCCTCGTCCCGGCTCCGGAAATGAAGGTGGGAGGAGGGGGACGAACGACGACGGGGACGACGGGGACGACGACGACGACAACAGCGACGGCGCCGCTGTGCTCCCGCCGCCTGAGCGCGCCCGCCGCCCAGCCCTGCCCTCACACGCGCTCGCTCGCGCTCAACGGCCGGGCGACGCAGCCGGCGAAGCGGCGGCGGCGGCGCGCCTGCGCGAGCGGCGCGGCCGGCGGGAGCGCGCCCCTCCCGCCCCCCTTCGCCGCCTCGCCCCGCCCCTTCGCGCGCCGCCGCCGCGAGGGCCACCGCCAGCCTTCAGCACCGCGGACAGCGGCGCGGCGGCTGGCAGGGGCCGGCGGGAGCGCCGTTGGGGTCACCGCCGTGTCCCGTCCCGACCCCGCTGCCTCCAGGGCGAGGGGTTATTCCCACCTCTCCCCCGCCATCCACCCCGCCTGGCCCCCCGAAAGAGCGTCCGTGAGGCGGGGTACCCCGGCCCGAAGGTCGCCCCCCGGAGGGACGCGCCGGTCCGCGCAGGGTGCGGAGTTCCTCGCCGTTCGGCTGCTCGAAACGGATAAAAAAATCAGAGAAACGAGTCGGTCACACGCCGGTTTCTTCTCCGTGACAGCGGGAGATGTTAGTTTGCATGGAAAGTAGAAATAAAAAAAAAAAAAGGCACAAAAAAGCCCCGCAAAACCCAAACGCCTACTTTTTTTCAGGTTTATTTATTTATTTATTAAAATTTCACTAGTCCTCATTAGGATGACATTTGGATGTACCCAAATTTCAGGTGTCAGGTGTACCTTCCAGGCATACCTGAAAAGCATATTTTTAACTGCCATAACCAAAACAGAAGAGTTAATAGGCAGGAAGGTTTAAACCTACACAGATATTTCATTTTCGTGTATAGTGGGGATTATTATCTTTTTTTTCAAGATGGGTTCCAACTATATTATTTAATGCAAGCTAAATTTAACATTTTTCAGCTTGGCACAAAGTCTGTTGCTATGCACCACACTCACACACACATGGGCACACAGGCAGGCACACCGATATCTTATAGAAGAAGCAGCCATGTAGCAAGACTGTGACTGTGACAACAAATTTGCTATTAAATGATCATTTGCAGGTAAATTTTTTTTAATGTTTTCTTTTTGTTAATAAAGACGGGGCATACCATGTAGGAAAGGATACTGATCTTGCACTGCGTTTCCTTTTTTTTTTGTTTCCAAATATTAAATTGTCTTAATTCTCCTTTCCAGAGACAAAGGGTCTCGAAGGTGCAGATGCTCAGATGTCAATATAAGCACATACCCTGAACACATAGCAAGTAGGAAGTTTGAGGCCCTTTACCCATCACTGATTCGTGACGAGTTTAGTTTCATTTGAGTCATTTCACCAGGAAATTCTGTACTAGCTTCTGTCTGTACCTGTGTCATCATCTCTCTCTTACCACAAAACGAGCCTGAAAAAGAAAAAGAGAGCGAGCTTTGCATTCTGAGCTTACGGACGCTACGGTGTTATTTGGGTGGGATGGCAGAGTGACTACAGCCCTTCCTCGCCCTCTCCCCCAGCCTGGTCCCGTCTGCAGACAGGTTTTGTGCTCCACGGTAAAGCCCACCACTGAATTCTGTGCAAGGAGCAAACAGTGTCACTGTGACAGTGGATAGATTAAGATATCAGAGGAAAGCTTGCATTCAGGTAGTCCTCACTGCACCTTGCACAATGAGATGTACCAGCATTTACCTTCAATAAATACTTCAGTGCAATGTTGCCAATCTCTAACAGGAGCACAGATAAGTAATAAACATACACTTTTTCTACCCAGGTCTGAAAAATCTCCTTATGTATATCAACTGAAGTTAAAATGCAACAAAGATCTCAGTCTGAAGATTGTACTTTATTTTATATTCTATAATAAAACAAAAAATCCTGTTTGCCAATATGTGTTACATCTGCACAATGAACTAAAATATAAAAAGGATTAAGACGATGCAAAATATAACAATGGAATCTAGAAGAATTCCACTTTTTGAAATAATTGTCTTTACAGTTATGGAAAGGATTCAAATCTCTAAACTGGTTTTTTTGGTTGGTTTGTTTTAGGTGGGTTTTTTGTGTCACAGAGAACAGTGCTATTCCACATGCACATCAAGACCTTTGTCAGATACAGTAAGAATAATTCATTGTGAGGCACATTTCATCTGGTTAGACAGTAAAATGCTATTTTACTGTTTATACTAAACTGTGGATAAATGCTAAATTAAGTTTGGATCCCACTGTAGTGGGCACTACACAAGGAGCAACCTTACCTGAATCAAACAGTTTATAGATGAAGGTCCTGAACCCACTTTCTGTCATCAGAGTGTCACGTTTGCGACACCTTCCAAGTTAAAGACCAGCAGAACACAGCACAGCAGGTAGGTAAAATTAAAGTGACCCGAAGAAGTTAATTGCCAGTTACAACTGGGGGCTTGTACAGACTATTTGTGGTGAGTTAATAACGACTTCCATGGCAATTACAACTGATTCCACCCTGGCTGCTGATCTTCTAATGCATATTTTTCCGTTACAGAATTGTGAGTAGGTATACGTACACATTACATACAATGTGTGTGTGTATGTATGTGCATGTAATATTCCAGATTTGTATCATTGTGTCAGAACGTGCAGAAAAAAATGTCAAATTATGTGGCCGTATTCTGCTGTTGGTGTGCCAGAGAAAAGTAAAAGATTTCCACTGAGATGAGTAAGTTGTTGAGATGAGACGAGAGGAGTACAAAAGGACATCGTGGGCTAGTGAATCAGCAAGAAAACAGTTTATTCAGAATTTAATAACAGGGGGAAAACGGTGATAATGAAATAAGGACTTCTTCAAGTCTCTATTTTTTATAATAGTCCTATGCTAACTGAAAAGACGCAAGCAGGCAAAGGAGAAAAAAGAAATTTATAGGTGATAGTAATTTATGACCGTGTACTAATAATAGACATACTCATTAACACTGTGCGTAAAAAAATCAGACTACATTAGTGGGAACCACATTCAATACTTTTTTCCCAAGAAAAGGAAAAGAATCTAACAAGAGGACCGTAATCTTAAAAACAGAAGATTATATTCCTATACGCAGTCTTCTAAATCCATGATAAAAGCTCATATAAAAATGCATTAGTTGAGAATCTGAACAAAGCATCAACGGGGGGACTGTTAATAATACACATCCATCACTTGTTGAGAGGAACATAGCAGTGCAATAATAATGAAAACAATGACAGATGACAGAAGGCCAGATATCAAATAATAAGATATCAAACCCCTAAAAAGGCCAAGTGCTTAATCCTGATTCCATAGAAGTCCAGGAGAGATTTGCTACTTATTGAAAAGAATGCAGATTCAACCATGGCTGCATTTGATTTAATAGGTTCTAATGGATGATATTCTGAACATAAGGTAGAAGCTGGTGAGGGAGCTAAAAAGGGCTAATATATGGGCTAATCAGAAATAAATACGAGTTTATCAGGAATACATTTCCTCAGCGACTCATCCTGGCACAATTCTGGTTGAGACAGTGGCTGCAATTCAACCAAATGTTCATATGTTTGGGCAGGTGCACAGGAGACATGGAAAGGAACTTGGAAATGACTGAAGAACTGGTAATTTTTGCCTTGCACTCAGAAACGTTCAGCAGTCACTCCATACACTTATCAAAATGATAATTCAGGAATTACTTAATGGCATGGAGTACATGCTCCAGGAAAGTAATTTTGATAATATAAAGCAGCTGAGGAGAAGGATGCAGTTAAACCCCCAGTATCTGAATGCTGATATTAATCGTATTCAGATTAGAAATAAAGTTTATCTTTTGTTTTGCTGATTTAGTAATGTGTCATCGACCGTGGCAATCACATGTTGAGCATTGTAGTGAATTCCCCAGCCCTGGAAAACGCTCTGTTAAAATCAGATTCTTTTCTAAAAATCTTTGTTGAAAAAGTTAAATTCTGAGATGGCCCTTGGCAAGAGCTCAGACTAAATGCTTGTAGTGGTCCCTTCTGGCCTTATATGCCATCAATATTTGGGTTTTATATCCAGACTTATTGTCATTATTTCTCTTCATTAGAAAAAAAACCTTCTAAAATATGCAGATTTTGTAGGATGCAAAAATGCTGCACGGATGTACGAATCCTTTGATTCTATGGCCGGTCAAGAAATTCTTCCCTTCAAAAAGATTGTTGACTTTGGATTTTTGAAATCTGCAGAACTTCTGCAAATACCTGTCAGTGTAAATAAAGAAGAAATACAAATGAAAGTTTTCAGTTCCAAATCTTTCTTAAATTGTTTAGTCCCATATGTTCATTCTGGATCTCAAGAGTCTTTTTAAAAATAAAAAGTACATCCTGATCTCCTGTGCTCATTCTGCTTCCTCTCCTGATTAGCAAACACATACTGTTCCCATTAACAGTACATATACCCGGGGATGACACGCACCGAGGAAAAACTTATGCTTCTTTGATTCTGATGGTGAAAAAAGCAACATCACTACCCCGTGGTATAACTAATGTAAAATAATTAGTGATAATCGTACAACTTTAAGTTCCCTTTGCTGTATAGTAGCTGCCACAGTGTGGTTTGTTACTAGTTTAGCTAACCGTTGTGGGGAATTTATAGTGAATTGGGATTTACTATATTTATCTGAGCTACTTGCATTCTTGCTATTTGCAAGAACCATTACATTTATTTTGCTGATAAAAGCACTTAGATATAAGCTGAACTATCCACGTGCATGGAAAATCTCCTATCGATTACTTCAATTTATTCTACTGAGATTATAGCAAATTACATTATTAAGGCTCCAGAGAAAGATAAAAGGAACACTTCCAGATTAGGCTGTGCATGCTAAATCCATGATTCTTGTCTGGCAATATCTTCCCTTTTCTTCCAACAACAAAACTAACTTCCATTGCTTTGTCTCAATCCCAAGGAATAAATTTCTTATTCCTGTCCTAGTTTTTTCCTGCCTACCTTCTACCTCTCTTCTTGCTTTCTGTCTCCTTCCTTGCCTGATTTCCATCTGGTTTTCCAAAGCATCGCCAACAGAATCTTTCTTTTCTCTCTTGTTATTTTGATTTTAGCATCCCCGTTCCCTCTGCGGAGCACAGCTAATTCAAATGTATTGGTTTTTTGCTTTAGACTGTAACAGCCAGCCTTGATCCTCTCTTTTTTCCTCTGCCACCTCGCCCATCTGTTCCACGAGCAATGCCAGCCTTGACTCCAGCGTTGTTTTTCCTTCTCATCATGTTCTTATTCCTTTTTTCCATGCCGATGTCTATGTTTGAAATATGAACCCTACACCCATTTTTCAGGTCAGATCTTAATCATTGAAATTCCTCTTTAGCCTTGTGTCTTTTCTGTCACCTGTGAGAAATGTATTACTCGTTAGTCATAACAAAAAGCCCTTTAGGGATGATGAAGACATCGGATTTCATATACTGGTGGACTGTACTCTGCTGAGGTATGGTACTTGTCAAATCTCCTTTCCACCTCCATTCCCTGCATTCATAAACAACACGCTAAAATGTTAAAAGGCAAATACAAGCTGACAAGAATGTTATGGTCTGCTCTCTATTGACATATCTGCGGTTCACTTCTGTTGTTACTCATTCTCTGATTTCCACTCACTTGTGACTAGGGCCTTTTTTCTGTACAGCGGAAGCAATTTCCCGAAAACGAGGTGTTTTCTCCCTCAGTGATCACTGCACCATGTGGTGATCTCGCATCTTCAGAAGCCCAAGCGATGATAGCAAGGAGCAGCTCCAGGTCCACAGGCTACAGACAGATTGAAAACCAAGGATAATATGTGCCATTGATAATAACACTTAACATTATGAATATTGTAGGAAGTTGTTTCTGTCATTGTAGTGAGTGTGCTGAGGCAGGATTTTGAACGATACTGGGCAAAGATCAGCCTGTGCGAAATGGACCATGTAATGATCATTCTTGAGATGGAGAAGTCACGTTCTTCGTTTAATGTTTCATTCATAAAAGCTACCCATAAAATATATGCCTACTCCACCTACCTTAGAAACCTGGAGAAATCAACTGATCCTTTTGAATTTGAACCTGTTGCAAATCTGATATCTTGACATGGTCAAAGAATGTCAGAGACTTGACTGCTTTTGATATCACAAGGTAAAATTAGTACATGAACACTGAACTCTTAAAGAGAATGGAAGTTCTGACAGCGGTATAGCACTGCTAGTCAATACTCTATTTTATGACCTCACAGATCATTCGGGATAGGATTCAAATAAGCTTTGCAGAGATGCTTTCAACCACAGCAGAACTCATGAATCCCTAACTTCTACGTCCTTAATCCAAGTAGGACAGCTTCTCAGAGGATTTTGCAGTGGTGCAGGAGTGAACCTCTCCTACTTCACTTCTTGTCTGGAGCAGCACCTGTGCCATCTCACTCCCAGCCTTTGCACAAGGCTTCGAGGCCAAGAGCTCTTTGAGCAAGCAGGAAAGCTGCAATGACAATGCTAGTGTTAACCCTGCATTTTGGGCTGGAGACCAAACTGGTGAGGAGCCAACCCAGGGGAGGGGGAAAGGGTGGTGTGTCACCTCTTTCCCCTTAGAGCACAGGCAATTTGGCTAGCTGTCAACGTGGTGAGATATATGGTGGTAACAAACTGCTTTTCTGCTCCCTCCACAGTACAACAGAACAAAATTCACTGTGGTCACCAAGGGAGTAAATGAAACCCCCATTTTTCTTCTGTTGTAGGGGTGTTTCCCTTTTGAGCCTTGTGGAAATATCAGAAGGTACGCAGGCATCAGTTTCCATGTATACCAACACCTCTGGTCTCAGTCTTAACCACTTCACGCTGAACTGGCGACACAATATGGTTTTATGCATCCGCAGGTAGCTAAGAATTAGGTCACAAATTCATTTATAAGCAAATTGTGTGAAGCTGGATATTTTTTGGAATTTAAAAAAGTAAAAACCCCCTTCTTTTTAAAAGAGAGGTGTTCATGTTATGCATTTAGTTTAAACAATGTTATTACAGTACATTTTATTGAGATCACTTTCATAGTTTTATAGTTTTGTCAGGGCTTCTGTCACTAGGAAAATAAAGTGAAATTTAAGTTCTAGTGAATAAGAAATTAAACACAGATCAGGCAAATGTTCTTTATTATGTTTTTCATTAAAAATAATAGAAAAATGATATTGATCATACAAAAACACTTGAGCGAATGTTAAAATAATGTATTTTATGACACAAATAAGTAAGAGACAAATTGTGCTGTTGCAGAAATTATACTATGGAGCTCAAGCACTTAGCAACGTTAAAAATAAATTAGGTTGAATGAGAATGCATGAGACAAGATATTAATTCCTTTCTCGAGGAAATATCCAAAAGATATAAAGATTTTGTTTTGGTTTGGTTTCTTCAATTACCCACTGCAGGTGTGTTACACTATTCTTGGAAAAATCCCATAAAAAATAGGATATAAGATTAAAAGGACTGTTGTGATTTGAAACATCATTGTGATTTGAAACATCATCTCCCTTATCTTTATCATTGCAATCTTTCAGTAACAGAAATATCTTTTGGGTTCACTGTTTCCTTGTTTGGCATCGATAACTTTTATTTTGAGAAAATCATCTTGTCAAGAAACGGCTCACTCCAGTTATTGCGGAAATGTACAGAGTTGTGCTCAACAGAAGTTTATTTTTAGTTCTGAAAAATCACTTCAGTGGTTCAGTCCTAGAACTAGTTCACAGCACAGATAAGAGATATTTTTACCTTCACCTCTGCATAGGCACGTCTTCCCAGAGATTAGCTGTGATAAGGCATGGTGTTAATGGCAAGCTTTTACAGAAGGAAAACAGCAAGCCAGAAATGTAAGACAAAAAGAAACAATTCTTATGAGGCACTTAATTGCATACTTTGGACTAGGCGTACATCTACATCATAGTAAACATGCAGAAAATAACATTCTTCTAATTGCATAATTGCTGTAAATATAGTCTTTAATTGCAGAGCTTATCATAGAAAAAATCCTGCTTATAATAGTTGTGGCATTAACGACAACCTAAATGATGCTGCTTGTCTTTACTGAAACTTTGTTTGTGTTACAGTGGAAAGCTGTTTTACACAGATTAACTGCTGGCCATTATTAGAGTCTATGTAGTTGCCATTTAACCTGAGACTTATCTTATTCCCTGCTAATTGCATTGCCCTAATAAGATGTACACATACAGATGATGTGCAAACGTAGCTGCGTTCAGAGCAATTTTAAATTTATGGTTTCCTTTCATTACAGATCAACAGACACAGCACAATGCATCAAGGGCTTAAAAAGAAGAAGAAAAGCTGATGGGGTTTCCAGAGCAGCTCAAAGGTGGTAGTTATGAGCACACAACAAAAACCTAACCTTGAACTTGGAAACATCACTGTCTAAACCAGCTACAAAGAAAAACAACCTGCGGGCAGAGAAAGGATTTTTGCCGCAGCTAGGAATGTGTGGCCAACAACAGGCACACTCCTGTAGGGATCCATCATCTTCTGTGCTATGTTTTGGTTGTCCTCAACCTGTCAGTACCAGCTGTAGCTACTGTGAATACAGCATTTGTGCCTTTCTGTTAAATCAAACAGATCTGCTGATGTGATCTAATGACCTCAGTTTCTATAACTAAAACTATAAAAAATGTTCACTGATGGTAACTGAAGTAAATATGAGTACTGAAAGGCATTTTCTGGAAGAGAACCCTCAGCAACGTTTGCCTGTATTCTGCTGGGCTCCCTATGGTTTTAGCAGTAATAAGAAAATAGGACCTTAATTTTAGAGGCTGATCAGCTGTAGCAAATAAATGTCAAAGGCAATGAAATGAGCTTACCCAAAATACACAAGATATCCTGTAGAAAAAAACAAGAGAAATATACAGAGATCGGAAATGGCTAGCCTCAAACATGTATCCAGAATAATCCAGTTCTTACTGATGTTTTCATACCAGAATAGTAGTGATAGCTCAGATTTCTTTTCTTTACAGCGAGAAGAGTTGGGTTATTTGAGGCAGTTAGGGAAAATCACAAATCTCTCAAGCACTCTGACTGCTGCTGCTGAACAAGATAGCAGAATGCAATATTACTTCTTCGCATTATTGCAGTGCTGCACTAAAAAAGATGTCTGTACTATAAATGTTATGCTTTGGAGTAGAATTTTCTCTATTCATCATCTGATTATTTTATAATTTCATTAATTATAACCCATCTCAATACAGTGTCTCATTAGAACAACAGACAATTTGGTGTTATTGACAAATGATTGTGTGATACATATGGATAATCAATAACAGTAACATCCCATGAAAAGACAGTGAAATTAAATGTATTGAAAATGCCACCCTTCATGGGTTCCCGCAATCTTTTGCTTTTGAATGTCAACCATGAAAGAAACCCTGATTTCTGACAAGAGCAGTGCTGGGCTCCCACTCCATCCTGGAGAAGGCAGTAAGCAATCCGTGAGTGAGAGAGATGCGTGGCATTCACTTTTACCTTTCTGTACGTAAACCAGCCCCCAGGTGATTATATCGACACTGCTGTTGGATCGTGTCCTATAAATGAGAGGCTCTATCGCCTAACGTGAGCTTCCCACCTCAAAGATTTAGCTGACAAACCCCAGGAAATATATCCATCCTTTTCAGTACCCCTTTTATTAAGTTATTTACTGGTAATTAACTTAATACACCAATTAATTACTATATAGCATTACTAATAGTAACAACCTAGAAAAAATCAGATACTAATTAATCACTGTTTTCCTTTAAAAAATAGTACTATTGATTACATCATATGTGACAAAACTTGTTCTGCGCTTGCAATTGAAGGAGTTACTCCAGTGTGTGATTTAACATAGGTCACTCTATGCCATGGCAGGGAATGATTTATTTTACCGGGAACTGAAAAAATACATGCTATGATATTGACGTACTTTGAAAGTACTTGCAAAACAAAATAATAGTAATGGAAGGGGAAAATACTAACAAGTTATTAAATCCTGACAAGCTGTTTTCATGAAGGCTTAGTCCTAAGAAGGCCATTATATTAGATATGGATATTTATGCCTACGTACATTAAATTATAAATTAAGAAATGTACTGTTTTAAAAGATACAACTTCCTTTGTTGTTCTGCAGATTCTCCTGTGGAATTTGGATCCGAGGAAGGAATCAAGAGGTTATTTAAGAATCCTTTTCAGAGATAAAAAATGAGTAATATTGAAGGGAAGAACGTATACATCCAGTGGGTTTGATCCTCCTCTGAGAGTAAATCAGAAAGAACTACAGTGTAAAGCCAGCATAAATGAGGGGAATATCATGGATTTGGTACCAAACTACTTCCTGAAATGTTAAGACCGGGGTAAGAAAAATACAGATATCCCTACTGTACACCACTGAATCTATTATTAATAGTGACTGAAATAATTTTTATTATTATTTGTGTGCATTACAGTAGTGCCTTAAGGCAGTGTGCAACATCTAGCAACAGATTATTTTTCATCCCAGCCATGTCCAATCTAAACTAAAGGCCCTTAGCGCAACCGAAGGCAGTGTTGTTACCATCTATCACTTGATGCAGAGGAATGTAAGAAAACAGAGGAAGTAGCCCTCCAAACTTGCGCAGGAGACCTGGGGGAGGGACACCTGGGTCTCTCTAGCTGCTGGGTACTGTGCTGAGCTACAGACCGTCACTTACGTGTCATGTTCGAACTCACGCTGCACACGGAGCCTTCAGTCACGCACCGCGCACCAGTCGGCCAACAGCAGTCCCTTTACTGCTTGGTCAGAGAAGAAATAATTTCATCGACATTGAATTCTTGCAGCACGAGCTGGCAGAAAGACTGTGTTACAGGAGGGCGTGCTGCTCAGGCCCAGATACGGGGTCAGTATGGACGAGACTACCCAGTCTTTCTTATAAAGCTACATTTTTCTTTTCAGCCGAGAAATGAGAACTGTTGAAAGATTCAATGTTGCCCTGTCTTTTAAGGCTGGAATCTCCTTTCAGCCAAAATAATTTATTCCAATTGTCAAAGCTCATCAGACTCTCAGCGTGAGTCTTGCATAAATGGATTTATTCCTGGCTGTTTCATTTGCACACTCCATGAAATTTTTTTCCACCTATTTAATTTCATCAAGACTTTCTTCACAGAGACTAGTAAACTTGCTGCAAGAGCACTGTAATGTAAAATACACTATCTCTTTCTTATATTCCTACGGAAAAAAATAGGATAAACCACAATATGCTTTAATAATTCATATACTTTGAAAACTTCCCATTTTAAGATGCTGTTCCTGAAATGGAAACAATATGGAAGCATATGATAAATAAAGCAATAAAGCCGTGCTTATGGGTAGCAGATAATAAAGTGCTGCCAACTTGGATACGCATTTTCTGTTTAAAATCTCCCATGGTGAAATTCATAATATTCCGTATTCTACAGTAGTGGTGTAAAATCCTCCCATGAAAACGCACTGTCTGGGAATACTACTACGGCATCATTGTTATTTTTCTAAATAAAGTGCCTCTCTGTTACAAGAAAACTCATCAAGTGGAAAATGTGATGAACACGTAATTGCAAAGGCACAGGGTTTGGGAAACCTAGCCGTGTTTTCCTTTGCCTATTTTGCGTTGAAGGCGGCTGTATAGGGCAGGTCCTGCGCAGGGGCTCTTGTCTTTGTCCGTGCTCCTGTAGGGCAGCCATAACGAGTCAAGCCGCAGTAGATCCTCCAAGGCCACCTTGGCTTTAAGACCACAGCAAGGGAAGAGCTTTAAGTCCAGAGAAAACAAGCAGGGCCAATACTATCCTCTCCTGCCGTTATGCACACATAAATTTATTAATTTAAGAAATTTGTTTATTTAAGAAGTTTTCACCTCAGGGAAACAAGCAACTAGAAAATCTGAAGAATTAATAAATTAAGACTAAAGTTTAATTCCACAAAGTAGATTATAGCTCACGGTGGATGCTGTATATCACTTGTATTCACTTGAAAAAAGAAGATTGCTTCTGTAATAGCCTGATCCTGAAGCACATCCAGGAGGGAATGGAAGCAGAGCTGCCTCAGAAGCTGACACAATCAGACAGATATTTTAAAAAGCCTACAAAGATTTTACACCCTACAGTAGGCTGAGGCTAAACAGGATTTGTCAGAAGCAGGAGCAGGTAGTAAGACAGGCTTTGTCAAAAGCAGAAACTGATGCCGGAGTGGTATTGGTCAAAAACATTAGTCTTCACAGTCAGTTCCTGTCAGTGTTATGCCTTTGAAATAGCCAGTCTTCAAATTAATGTTTTCCAATGAGCTGGCCTTTGGGAGTCAAAGAAACAAACAAATTAATCTGAAAGAATGAGCCTGCCTGAGACGCCGATAAATCTGTTATGACAATGTAAGGCTTATTAAACACTGAGAAATGTATTTCCCTAGCCTCTGGGTCAAATGCAAGTTTTAAGGTTAATAGAGAAAAATCAACATTTAAAAAATGTCACATGAACTACTTCTCATATCCTGCTTTTGACAAGAAATTCATGATTAAATACACTTACCTCAAAAATATAATGCATGTAGTGAGGTGCTATCCAAGTAACACAATATTCTGAGTTATAGGGACATAACTGAAATGGGATAATGTAGATGATGTTAAAATTCAAGAAACAAGGGAGTCCTGGGTCTTTTCACGTATTACCGTTCATCTGTTCTTGAACGCCAGCACTGGTTGGTCTTCATGAACTCCGTCAGTGTCACATACACGATCTTTGCTCTGACCGTACGGAGATGAAAGGTAAGATAGCTGAAGCGTATTGCCGAGGAAATAACTCAGTCTTGATAAAAGGAGTGCTTTGCAGAACAGAAAAGCTAAACAGTGCTATTGATTATCATGATGTATGCTGCAGTGAAAGAAGGTGGAAACACAGGGGCTGCCTACACACAGCTCTTCCTCTCAGCAGCAGCCGCGGTTTCAGCAGGGATTTTTCTTGCAATTTATGGTGTTAGAGAAGGATTCCTCCGAGTTGAAAGGCTTTTGCAGGGGGCAGTGGTACAGCAACTTGACCTGCTATACTCAGGAGGGTTTATTGAGCCCCAAAACCTCTTGAATTTGCTTCCTCAAAGTGAAAAATGACTCCCACTGTGGATGCTCATAGAAAGAAACAGACATACGCGCATATATATATATATATATATATATATATCTTTATCTATGTATGTGTGTGTGTGTATGTATATATATCTATATGGCAAAACCCCCATGCTATTCACTGCCACAGCCTGAAGCACACATCAGGTAGAAGAGAGTTACCCAAAACCTTATCCTTTCTACTCCACAGTCCCCATACTTCTTCCTTTCACAGCACGTCATGTGGCTGAAGCAATTGCCTGGTGGCACAGAAACTTTTAGTAACCCATGTCGTCTTACTGGTTGGTTTCTGTCACTGTGAAGCATACTTTAAGGCTGTAAGGGGAAAGACTTAATTTTCTTGTACTAAAAGACCTGTGTTTTATATACCTGCTGTCTCATAGTTAATGGAGCTAGGCAGACTTCAAATTTATCTCAATACTCCAAAGAAGATTTGACTAATGAGCTTGAAGGTCTTTCAAATACCTTCCCTGTTTGGAGGCAGTCAGTCAATGCTGTTCTCCAGAACCCTGATGGGCACTGATGTGTTGAGAAACACCATGCTGAAAAACAATCAGTGCCCCTCAAAACCAGAGCTGACCTCCATGGACAACCTGGAAGCAAAAAAAACCCTTTTATAGTCTTAGTCTCATTAGTTTCACTAGTCTTTTTGGTCTCACTATTCTTTTAAAGAGCTACAATCCAATATCCACTATTAGAGTTAGGGACTTTAAACAGAGAGCCATTGCTCTTTTAACATCGAAAAGGGACAGTCTTATGAGCGAGACTCAGTAGGCAACCTTATTCATGCTCAGGTAGGTGAATCCAGCTCATTCTTTTACATGTGTATTGGTTTGGGAAAATGAGTTTCATTTTTGGCAGTACCGATGAACACTTTTGTCAGCACACAGAATTAAATCTGGCAGAAATCCTTTATGTCGTCAAGAGCCATAGAGAGAATATTTTACAGTGGCATCTTTCACACCACCAGTGGGAAAAAATAACTTGGTTCTAGCACACAGTGCGTCATACAGAGTGCATCTACATTTCGCAGACAAGGGCTGATAAACACCCACATGAGCTAACTTTAAACCAACTGTTTGAGTGCAATAGCCAAGGCAGCATAAAGCTTTGTGGGGGTTAACACCAAAGTATATTTTTTAATTTCCTACGCCAGCAGGTAGGCTTCCCAGCCGAGCTCACCGTTACCATGGCTACGTTGCCAGCCATCCCCAAATCAGCTAGTTTAAAGCTAATTTGGATAAGCCTGCATTAGCTGCAGACATTTTAGTGACTGCAGTGTAGACATAGCAGTGAGGGTTTTCAGAAAGATTTCAAAATAGCCATGTAATTTTTGTAAAATGTCTGCTGACTCTATTACCACTGATGGAATGAGGACAGGTACTGGGAGGTAGAGGGGCGGGCGCCTTTCCTAAGTAAGTCAAAATGCAAGGGAGTGCTGGAAGCAGCCCAGGTAGTTTTTGATTTATTTGATACAATGGTATAGAAAAAAAGCACATCAATGCAAAATTTATGTCTTTAAACTGCATTTTGTTTTCTTTACGTTCCGCTGTTCATTCAAGTGTAGAGCTTCGTATGAAAATAACTAGTTTCTGTATCTTTCTGGCACCACAGATGAGCTTAAGTTTTCTTTTTTTTTAGTAATTCTATATATTTATATAAAAAGAAGGTAACTGTTATAGCATGTTATGACTATACAGAGCAATTAAACTTAGACACAATTAAATTGAATTGTAGACACAAAGAAGACTATTATTCAATCTCTCTGTATCTGAATTTCTTTTTCTTTTCACACTATCTTCCCTAATCCCAGAATCAGTATACCAAAGCATCAGGTACAGCGTCCTATCATTCCCCCATCTGCTATACACTGCACTTCTACTCATTTCTGCACTAAGCTATCTCTATAGCCTGAGAAATCACTTGACATTGCATATATTCAGGTTTCACTGCCTTGGAAATAAATAATTTATTGTTACCTATTCTATAAATATCCTCAGCACAAGCCATCCAAGAACCACAACAGCAGTAAGCTGCTTTAACTGAAGAAGAAACCAATGGTCTCAGCTGTATTATAACGTCTCTTGATAGATTACCTTAACAGCTATGACAGACTGCTTAAGTAAGCTATTGTCTCTCTTCAGAGTGAAATATTTTCAAATAAAGATTACTTGTCAGTGCTTTTCCTTCAAAATGATTATATGGCCAGATGAATCTCTGTGGGTCATGCTCACTGAAACTACCCCAAAAGGCAGTGTTACTGCTTTCTCTTCAATGGGCAATAGAGCACTGAAGACGCTCTCTCTTTACCCACACATTTCCTGTTACCAAGTCCAAATTAATTTGAAGACTTTGAAGAACGAAAGCTGCTTGGCAATGTTTCCAAGTGGTCAATCTTCTGTACGCTGCACTTACTTAGAGAAATAAACTCCCTTCCTCCTTCAAAAGACAGACTAATCACATACACCATCTCAGCTAGAATTAAGGTGAGACTGAAAAAAAGAAGTGTCAAAACCCACTACAGAGCTGCTCCTGAAACTGGGTGTCAAACATGAGTACAACCTGCAAGGGAAAGTAAGGTGTGGATTACTCCACATAGCACATTTCACTCATCCTAACAGGGAATAGCAGCTCATATACTTTTCAAGTCACATCCTTACTTATTGTATAGCTTAAATTTGTGGCTGCAGCTAAGCAGTGAATTAATTCATCTCCATGGAAATTCCTGAGGCAGTGTCTGAATGTGTTCTAAAATCCTGAAATAGAAAGATATCTAAAGGGCCGTATCACTTTGAAAGAAAGGAATGAACTATTTGGATACTACCCTTTGATGCTTAAGAGCTGAGAAAATACTGAGGTTTATGTTAAGGGCAGAACAAAAATTTGTTACTCTCCTACAAGTAAGCTGGAGAACTTGAAATAAATGTCAGCTCAAACACAGATGGTCTCTCCCTCAGAAACAGATTTTGCTCTCATGCAGTTTGTTCAGACATCATGACCAGTTAATCTAGTTACTAATGTGTACTTTGTGAGCCTCACCTTTGCTACTACTTGCGTGTCTTAATTTCTACAATTTTAAATTCATACTGAATGGAAAGTTTCTACAGCTGTCCGTTTTTTTACGTCCATTTATTTTTGATTTATTTTTTTACTTTCATATATGACTATTAAGCAACATCCTATAGTCCCCATAGAGCTTTATATTTGCACCTCACTTGGGAAATAAGTTAACAGGCAGAATTTTACAACTAGAGGGTGCTGGAGGACCATAATGTGATACGGTATGCAAAACTCTCAATGACCTTTAGTGGAAAGAAGAAAAATAAAATAAATCAATTATTACTGCTCAGTAGGACAAGTTAATATATTGCGAGGTCATACAAATACTGCAATATTATCTAGTGCAAGTAAAAAGAAAATTAATACTTCATAGCTGATACTTTTTTATTTTAAATTTTGGTTCAAATTTCCTGTTAAACTTTGCTTCTGTCCTTAGTTTTTGTGCTGTAATGAACAAAACCCTTTATCTTAACAATACACATTCCTTTTGCTTCCTTTTGTGTGAGTTGGAAAGCAATTACAGTGTATTATTGATTAAATGTTTTATGATAAAACACAAAAGCCATCAAGTAAGCAGGAAAGCAAGAAAGAACAAAGATTAATTTAACAATAAAATCTATAATTGAGATTATACAGATAGAATGTGGACATTAATTACAGATAAATCATTTAATAAGAGTTCTAACAAGAAAATTATCTTCCAAAATTCATATAATTTCCAACACAGGGTAATTATTTTCTTGCCTTCCAGTAATGTAAGAAAAAATACAAATATGAGAATAAATAATGTCTATAAATATAGCACTCTGATTGTATGTAGAAAAATTACCCCTCCCTTCCTTCCTCTCTTTGAAATATCCTTATTGCTTCTCAGTCTCTGACAATTCTGTAAATACCTTCAACAGACAAAAATATTGAAACTTTGAACTGGACCTTAAAGATATCATTATTTTTTTTTCCTCTGGTTCAACACGGTTCAGTAACATTTGGGATTTCCCTTCCATTTCCTCTGATTGGAAAGAGATCCAAAGGACAAACTGTGGCCGCCTGGTAAAGTGGCTCCCTGAAATCTCCACGAGAAAGCGGCCAGGAAGCTGGTGGAAAGCGCAGGAGCATATTCTGAAGAGCAGAACTCCTCAACCCAAATACCAACCATTGAAACTGGGCTGTTGATCACAAAGTGGCAGTGGTCAGAAAAACCCCTGGGCACCTGCAGATCTGCCAGAGGCCCGGTGAAGCCAGCATGGCGTGCTCTGCTCTTTCTATACTCCCATTTTTGACCTTCTGGTTGTGCAGGCTTGCCGCATGTAGACAACATTCACGTGGTGGGCAATACCCAAGCGATCCAACAGTCCACTTGTGGCCTGCACTGGCTCAGCACCTCCTGGGTGAGCTGGAAATGTAGCAACAACAAGTGTAATTGTGTCTGTTTCCTCACTATAGAAGGTTTCAGGTCTTTAATTCAGTTCCTTCCCCACCTATGAGGAGCCAATAATCCGTATTTCCTTTTATGAATTGCCAGGTTAGTGAGAACTGTCTTATTTTAATATTTCAACTGACTGTGGCCCCAGCTTTCCAAGAGGAGACATGTTTCCCTATGGCTCACTCACAAGGGCTGAGGCACAGTCCCTGGGGGTTCCCGGGAACACACGCTACTCAGATGCCTACATACAAGCAGCTTTCTTTCGGCTGCATTTCACCTCATGCCTTGCTTTTATGAAGGAGTGAGCCCTGGCACCCTCGGGAGACCACAGGTCCTGCCCTACGCACCATGGGGAGACCATGTTTCTGTAGTCTCTCACCGGGTTTCCTTTGGAAAATGGAGACCAATCTCCTATCACGGCAGATTCACACATAGGGCCTTATTCTCCAAAAAGTAACAGCCAAATCAATGAGTTGGTGAGGGCAGCTGCTAATAGGCACAAAGCCACATGATATATTTAAGAGTCTCAGCCCCTCAGACATTTTGACACTTCTTCACTTCTACTGGTGGCTAGGCGTTAGCTTTGGTCACCTGTGCTACAACAGGCAAACAAAAAAAAAGTATAACTAGTGGTGAAAATGGGACTTCATCTTGACAACAACTGGTTTGTTTAAATTGAAAGCTTTCAAGGGGATAAACAAAACAAATCAACTAAGATTTATCTGATGCAACAACAAAAAAATTGTGACTTATATACTGCAGGCTTGCCAGACGCTACAGAAGATGAGCCAGAGGACAGAGTAATGTAAAACAAGTATAATATAACCTGATACTGAACTGCATGATGTTTCTACAAAACTCCTGATACCTTTAGTCTAGGAAGTGGCCTGTTTGTTTATGACATATTGTATCTAGTTTATGCCTAAGGAAACAGCAGGCAAAATTTGGCCCAATGTTTTATTGTCAGCATATTCTCACACACTTATGTGTGCCTGCTTGATGGTTACAATTGTTGGGTTTCTGTCTAAATGAGCTGATTTTACAAGATTAGTAATTCTCTGATCTTTATTTTTCCACATAGACAAGATCAGCTTATTCAATGCTGCCTTCGCTTACAAAGTCTAAATAATATGGATTACAGCTTAGCTTTTTCTTCAACAGTTCCATCTAAAATTATACAAGAACAAGATATTTGGGTTTGGTTTTTTTTTTTCCTCTGGAAGTCAGCAGAAAAGCTGTTAAATACTACATATACTCGAATACTGATTTTAATAATACTCAACGTGCACATCAGTTTCATTATCAGAAACACTTTAAATCTCTGTATGTTACTAATAACTGAAGAGAGTTATTTCAGCTTTATAATGTAGTACGCATTGTCCTTCATATATATTCCTAAAGCAGGATGTATGCTGTACATGTATATACAACGTTGGTCGGAGCACAGACATTGCGGTGTCATGCTTTCATTCAAATTTCAGATGCCATATGTTCAGTACAATCGCATGGCATCAAAATGCAACATATTGCTTTGCAAATGCAAATAATTTCACACAGTGGCCTTCATGACTGGGAAGGGGTAATGAAATGGCATATATTTTACACATATGAAAAAAATAAATAAAAGATTTATCATAAATATATGGACCAGTATATGACGTTGAAGAACAAGAAGCAAAAAGGGAACAGTGCTCTTGCATAAAGATCGATTCTCTTTGCGGCTGATGGAATGACAGGCTTGGGAGGAGGAGGCTTCTTGTTGTTCTTGGCTTGAGATTTCCCAAGCCCATTGTTGACTTCAATGGGCTTCCCATAACAGTCATAATTCGATAATTCAAAATCCCTTGGCAAGCTTCCAACGATGCTGAAATCATTGGATCTCAGATCAGATTTCGAAGTGCAAACTTTTTTGCATCTGGTCTCACCAACCTATGAAATAAAGAGTGAGGGGAATCACGATCTACTCACCACATCTCATTAACAAACTTAAAGCAGCTGCTAGAGAACACCGCAAACAAACATATAGGAAATTACTTGTTGATAGGGATACATTACATCAGCCTAATTTGCTGAATGGTTGCATTATAAAGTACTTAAGGATGATCAGTCAATCATATAAACTAATCTAAACATTCATAATTGTGTAATTTTTCATGCACAAGGTGCCTCATGCTGTGCAATCTGCTATAGTTAGACTCCTTCATTTTAAGATGATAGAAGGGGAGAGAATATTTCTGTAGAGAGTATTTTTGGAAATCAGTTCTGTGCTGATGAACCTGCAGGACAGATTCTATTCAATACTTATATTTTTCCGAAGCCTGGAAGACACAGTCAGAATTAACCCTAAAATTCAGTGTTTGATGCAACAATTAAACTCTATTCTCGTTCTACGTAGTAGCCAGCTCAAGATCCTATATCTCATCCTAGGGCGACCACCTTGAATGGCTAGAAAGCACCTTCTTTGTACCTGCAGTCCTTGGTGCCTCACTAAAGAGAGGTAACAAAGATGCGACACCGTTCTCAGCGCTTCCCATCGGTACACTGGAGAACTGTGTAACTGGGAAATCTAAATCCAGCAACCAAATACCTGTCTTTCCTACAGCTCTGTCAGCATTCTTGGGTATCAAGCGCTACTGTGCTATGGGGAAACCCCAGGTGAACGATTCTCTTTTACAGACCAAACAATCGTACTGGAACATACAATGAACGTTTAAAAGAAAAAACCATATTTGGTGCCCTTCAAAGTGATGTGGGTTTTTTGAAAAAAAAAAAAAAAAAAAAAAAAAAAAGAAAAAAGCATTCCTACATTTGCTTCCTTGGATTTTGTAAAGTTTATACTTCAGGTACAACAAATCTCTAAGAGGACCCACACACACAGTTCAGGGAGCTTGAGGAGACTACTTGCAAGGTACTGTGCTTTGTGACTTGGGCAAAGCTCTCCCAAAGTTTCATTTCAATTGGACTACACAGTAAAGCAAGGGGAAAAAAGCTAAAAAAAAATACAGGTTATGAAACTTAACTGCATTATTAATAATGCCATTTATTCACATATATAACCTGGGAGTTAGTTGGAAAAAATGCTGCTTCACAAATGAGGTTATACACATGGGCAACTGACATTAACATAAGTTTCACTAGGGCTTCCTGGAGCCACAGATACACTAAAACTTGGTTCTTCCAAAAGCGACTTGTCCCTCCTTCCCAGTAGCCTGTCTCTCCTCCACAAAGCCTTCAGGCATTTTACTCTCAGCTCCCTCCACCTCTGAGTTTTCTGCAATCTTAGGCTGATGGTTCAGGATATTTGCATCACCACATTTTGTACCTAATAACAGTGAAATACAGTATCAGATGTACAGATGAATAAAAAACATTCTGAAGAACATTATTAGCTTCTCTATGACAACTGTCAAGGTATCCTGGATGAAAAGAGCTGTGGCAGTCAGGAAGAGACCTAAACGTCATCTGGGGGTTTTAGTCCCCACTACTGACAAGGCTGATTCTGGTGCAAGGTGGATGAGAAGAATGGCACAATGTCCTCAGCAAAGAAAGGATACGCCTCCCCAGATTTGCCAGTTTCATATTTCTCGGGAAAACGGTTAAATTTTGAAACCAATGCACTAAAACTGATGTGCAGATTACCCAAAAAATCAAGATTAAGGGTTATAAAAGAGAAAAACAAGATAGGTGTTCCATGATGGTTAGGCAAAACTATACATACAACTTTCCTGCAACTGTTTCCCAGTCATGAAAGAGCTGACAGCCTGGGATGGTGTTCAGTATTGGAGTAGTAGGGGCAAACTGTCTAGTAAGTGGTGACTGAGACTTGTATGAACACAATTATATGACCCTGGGTGACATGGGGGCTGTCAGTGATCCGAGAGGTTCCTTCCAGTCAGATCATACCCAATGATATGGGTTATAAAGACATAAAGCAGACCCTTGTGCAATAAAAGGGTAACTTGCAGGATTAGGGTGCGTGTTAACTGAAGAGTCACAGGAACATCACATTTTTTCCACGGCCAAAGCTACTAAGATTTAGTAAGGCCACTGCAAGAAATAGAATCATGTATGAAATTATAAGCCTCCTTTTGAATTTGCAAACTTGTAGTCCATTCCTCATACTACCAGCGGCATATTGTAAAACTCGGTGACACTAATTGTAGCCTAAGCGCTCTCATTTACAATACAGAATATTCCTGTTCCAACTGTGGTATCTAGAGAGTGCTCCTCTAAAGGCTGTTACAAGTCAGTTCTCGTTCACTCGTGGGACAGAGAACTGGGGGAATGGCTTCTAGGTCACCTCTGCCTTACGAGCAGAGGACTGTTCGCAGCATGTTCACACAGAGCTCTGCTTAGTTTAGAGACAGCTGGAGTGCTGATTTATCAGGGTGACACAAATTCCCTTGTAAGAGCAACCTGACCCAAATTTTTCTTTAGTAAGTTTATGTTACTTTTAAAAATAATTTCTTTCATTTCCCTGGCTTTACGAATCTAATGTCCTTCTACATTCAGTTGTTGCCTAGATATATTTTTAAATTTCTTCTCATACGTCTCTTCAACTCTCAGATATTTCTGTTGTTTTAATCTAAATTCGCTTCAGTTGACCTACAGCTTTCCCTAAGCAAAGTGAGATAATATATATCTAAGTGAAGTGAGATAATACATATTAAAAGTAGTTTATCTGCTTTTAATTCATCCTGGCTTGGCTTGTGCTAGAAGCATAACAATATTCCTGACACTTACCAGAGGCTATAGGAACCATTTCTGTGGAAAAATGATACCATGGGACTTGATTTTAGAGTACTACACTGAAGACTCGTGAAGTAAAGCATTGTTAAATGTTACATCCTTTCGACTTCATCCTGGCACAGAACTTGGCCCTGGAAAATATTTGATATCATTTGCCTTATCCTGACCCAGCCTCATGACCCATGGGCCAGACCCCAGCCCGCAGGGGATGGGGAGCAGCTGGTGGGGAAGGGAAGGGAATAGTTCAGGGCCTCCCTATGTCCCTGACGGAGCCAGGCAGCTGCTCCTTGTCCCTCCAGCAGGGAGACAGGACGGCTGAGGAGAGCACGGGAAGGTGACATGGCTCTGGGGGCTTGGCCCAAAACACAGACCTAGTTCCCATTTCTCCCAGGACTGGGCCACCTTGTCTAGGTTTGGTGTGTTGGGCAGGACACCTGCCTTTTGATGAACAGTTCAGAAATACCTAAAAATGGCTCCTAGAAGTCAGAAGGCCCCTTTTGATGATCCTTTCTCACCTTTTACAAAATTCATGCTGGCCAGTGCTTGCTGCCGTCTCAGCATCGGCTGCTGCTGCTGCTGCAGAGCTGCGGCGTGCGTGCCACCGCAGTGGGGCCGT
The DNA here is from genome assembly GCF_963924245.1 of Chroicocephalus ridibundus. Classification (NCBI taxonomy): domain Eukaryota; kingdom Metazoa; phylum Chordata; class Aves; order Charadriiformes; family Laridae; genus Chroicocephalus; species Chroicocephalus ridibundus. Next base: position 37,240,676 of record NC_086288.1, on the reverse strand, counting down.
GCCCGGTGCAGAAAGCCTTTGTTTGCAGAGTTAGGGCAATAATGTGATAAGAAAGTGTGGAAAGAGAAGAAGAAACAAGTGCTGCCTGGGCATACAGACTGACAGGGAGGGGGAACTAACTCCCCATCACTGCATCTGGTGCTCCTCATCACCCTCCACATTTACTGCCCAAACTAGTTACACCAGATTTTCCTTTAAAAACATCCAGGATGGAGAATTTTTTCCATGACCTTGTTCCCCCAAACATATGTACCTTATTTGTAACCTGATTTGGCTTCAATTTTCAATCACGAGGCATGACTATAGTTAGTCTGATTAACTGCTGGTACTTACAGATGGTAACAAATCTAACCTTGATTTTGCATAATTCAGATGATGTAACCAAGCCACATATGAAGCCAAGTCAAATGTTCTTCAGAGTTTCTTACCTCCACATCATTACCTCTGTCAACGTAATTGATAATCTTTAAAAAAATTATATTCAGTTTGATTAAATCAATAAACACACAGATCAGCTTTAATTTCACTGACCCATTTAAATTTATTAGCTAACACGGGGCTGAATTATGAATAATATTAATGACAATTAATACTTATGAATAATAATTATCAGTCAGCCCCCTGTTAGCTATGCAATATTTTCCACTGATTGATGTCAGGCTTATAATTATTCATGTATGCCACTTAGCCTTTAAAAGTACTGGCACAAAGTCAGCTTCTTGCTGTCTTTTGGAACCCTCCCAGTTTTAAAGGATTTATTAAAAAATCAACATTCATGTTCCACAGCACTCATGGACCAGCTCTTTAAAAAATCCTAGATGCAACTTAAACTGAAATCTCAACTGAAAAATGTCTAACTTTAATAGCTACTGTTTAACATCCTCATTAGCTCCTGTCAATGAAAGCTATTTCATCATCTGATTGAATATATCTGGCTTTTCCCCAAACAGAGTGCAGATTATTTGTTCAACACTTTTGCCTTTTCTGCTAATTCTTAATACATACAGCATCTCTATCTAGTATTGGACCAACACTCTTGTTACTGTTTTGTGTATTCTTGCTACGCATGCAAAGTGACTTCCTACTGCCCTCAATTATACTAACCATATATCCTTTTTGTTACTTGTATCTATTATCTACACCTGTTTTACAGATTTCAAGTTATGTTAATTGCTATCAAATTTTCCACTGGCCAATGAGAAGAAAAATGAAACGCTTGAAGCTGAGTTAGTTTTCAGTCTTTGGGGAGTTTGTTTTCAATTGTGCTGTTCATTGGTTTTTGGTTTTGGGTTTTTTTTTTAATTAGTATAGTTTCCCTTCTGGTCTGTTAGCTGTTTTGAACATTGTTAGACAGCTCACCAGCATCATTCATATTTTTTGTTTAAATTCTTCCTTCCAGATGAAAAAAAAGTTTTTAAATTTGTGAAATCTGTCCTTTCACAGAACCAAACATACCAGGACTTGACTAAATTTGTTTTGTGCAAATAGAATAAAGATCCTTTTCAATTGCCTGTTCATCCTGTGATCAAGTCCTCTTTATCCATCAGGATGAAGTGTAATATAAAATGCCATCATTTTGGATTCAAGAATTTCTGAGAGCAGAAATGTATCGTTCATAATTTCCAGCAAAGCCTTCAAACACGCTACAGCACAGGCAGCCTCTCAAGCTCAGCACTCTTCCCTCAGGCTGAAGTGCCTCCCGACTGTAACGCAGCCCTCTCTGCCCTACACAGCACCTCTTCTCTACCACAAAACCACCTCTTCTGTTGCACCCGACCTCTTTTTGGCATCCAGATCTGTCACTAGTACTGCCAGATGTGTAAGAGTCTTCTGTACAAGATGAAGGAGGGGTTTTCTAACAGACTCTGTCATTAATCTTTCTTGCACTTGTTTTGTGCTCTTCTCTTGCTCTTGCCATGATGATAGATGTAGATCATCAATAAAGTAAGGATTCTTTAGCATTAGAGTGTATTCAGACTGAGTATATTTTTCTGGTGCGGCTCAGCAGGATTTTGCTATCACATTCCAAATATTCCTTGCAAAGTATGGCACAAAAAATATTTATACATAAAATATCACAGAATCACAGCATAGCTGAGGTTGGCACGGACCTCTGGAGATCACCTAGTCCAACCCCCTGCTCAAAGCAGATTGCTCGGGGCCTTTTTACAGTCATGTTCTGAATTATCTCCAAGGATGGATACGTGAGTCACTAGAGCAGAAAGTACCTACTCTGTACCTGAAATGCTGTCAGGAATCATTAAACTACACTGCAGCCTGTGGTTTTGTGCACAAGGTAAAATGTAAACTGGGTTTCTGGTGGTTCTGCAAGAAAAATCTGAGTCTGGAGTGCCACTTGCACTCCAGACAATATGGGAAGATCGTGTCACCACAGGTCACCACCAGTAGTCAGGTATATTATAAATCAGTAGAGATGAACATAACCTATATCAGGTTTCAGAGCCTAGATGTGGCTCTGACAAGATAAGGCAAGCAACAGCACTACTGCTTTTTAAAAATAACTGGGTTTAGAGCTATTACCACCACTTGCACAGCACTATTCATCATCCGCCAGAGCCATTCATTTAGCAAATGTTCTCTCTAGTCATCAGCACATTATCTGTGGGGGACAGCTTCTATAAATGGGATTGATGAAAATGTGACTTTTCAAATTGAGGGGTGTTGTTACAGTTAACAGTGCAATCTCTCCCTCTAATCGCACCACCAGCGAAAGCAAAAAGAAACTGATTCATCTTCAAAACATTTCCCTTTTTGCTTGTTTTTCTCACTGTATGATGTTGCATTGCTAGGAAACACACGCAAACTCCTACTGAGGATCCCCAATAAAAAGCCAGTGCCAGCAGTTACCACCAGGTTGCGTAATTTTCTCCTCTGCTTAGAACAGCATCTACTTGCAGCCATTATGATCTAAGGGAGCCAAAGTGTATTTTCTCATGGCTTATTTCCTGTAAATGCATAGCCATTGCCGCTCCTAGAAAAACAGATCACCAGTCCTTACATTGAATTGTCTCTTTTTTTCTACAGATTCAGGGTGATCTTGCCAGATGGACCACTTGACTTTAATCAGACAGTCATATCGATAAACCTCTGGGCTTAAAATGGCACTGACATTTCAGGGTTTTTGTTGGAGGGGGTATGAGTCATAAAGTGTGTACTCGGGGGTTTGGCATATGCTGGCAACACACAGCTTTTACGTCAGCCAGTACCCAGGATTTGGTGGAGAGAAGAAGTAGCTATGCATCCATGGAAGCCTTTCTCCATCTTTGGGTGACTGCCAAATTGCAAGCATTGTTTTCGTCCTGCCATCTTCACTGTCACTGTTGGTGACTGTTGGTCATGATCACTGACTCTACTGACACAGTACCAGAAGTGCTTTCTGCTGAAAACTTCATGAAGTTCAACCAGGCCAAGTGGAAGGTCCTGCACCTGGGTCACAGCAATCCCAAACACCAACACAGGCTGGGTGGAGAATGGTTTGAGAACAGCCCTGTTGGTGGATTAGAAGCTCAACATGAGCCAGCAATGCGCACCTGCAGCCCAGAAAGCCAACTGCATCCTGGGCTGCATCAAAAGAAACATGGCCAGCACGTCAAGAGAGATGATTCTGCGCCTCTACTCCGTTCTTGTGAGACCCCACCTGGAGTACTGCATCCAACTTTGGAGTCATCAGCACAAGCAGGACATGGACCTGTTGGAGCAGGTCCAGAGGAGGGCCACAGAGATGACCAGAGGGCTGAAGCACCTCCCCTATGAGGTGGAAGGTAGACATAGCTGAGAGAGTTGGGGTTGTTTAGCCAAAGAAGGGAAGGCTCCAGGGAGACCTTATAGCCCCTTCCAGTACCTAAAGGGGGCCTACAGGAAAGATGGGGAGGAACTCAGGGATTGCAGTGATAGGACAAGGGGTAACGGTTTTAAGCTGAAGGAGGGTAGATTTAGATTAGATATTAGGAAGAAATTTTTCACTGTGAGAGTGGTGAGGCACTGGAATGCGTTTCCCCTGGAAGTTGTAGATGCCTCATCCCTGGAAGTGTTCAAGACCAGGCTTTGAGCAACCTGGTGTAGTGAGAGGTGTCCCTGCCCATGGCAGGGGGGTTAGAACTAGATGATCTTTTAAGGTGCCTTCCAACCTAAACCATTCTATGATTCTATGATTCTAGGTGGACCCTTACAGGTTCTGTTACAGGCGATCCCTTCTCCTCACTTCAATTATGAACGGCACAAAGCTTTTAATGTTTAGGATATACACAAAAGTTTATCCCTTTACCCAATTTCTTGTCATAAAGAAGAAACAATAGCTGCTTGTACTTTTAAGTATGATCAGGTGTTTTTCTTATGGCTTGTTTTTTAATAATATCAAACATGCCAAGTCTCCAGACCAGATGCCACTTTTCTCTTTCACAAATGGAGCAAGCACATGAAAACAAGTTGTTCTACAAAGGCTGGAACCAGGGACGCCTGACCGCCCCACTTCCCTCCCTGCACTCCCTCTGATCCTTCCTACACCTGGGATTTTCTCACACCAGCAACCCCCCTGTACCTTACACACCAGCCCCTTCCCCAAATCTCCTGCAGAGACATCACTGCTGCCACACTGCATGGCTGCAAGAGGCATCAAGAATGCAACTTGTGGCTTGGGGAACACTGCCAAACCAGCCTGGCATTGGGATCAGGGGCATTTTAAAGTAAAATAAAGTAATTTCTCTTTTTAAACATGATTCGCCTCTAATAACTTACAGATATTTATCAGCACCATTCAGTCAATGTCTCAAAATAAATAAGTGCTTCATTTAAGCTGGAGAAACACTTATGAATGCAATTATCCATGCCCCCTTGGATTTTTCTGCTTCCAGCTCTTTCCTGTTGGCTTTACCTTTGAGTCCTGTTTGGTCTATCCACTGTTTCAAGCCTAGCTATGGTGAGATTTCCAGCTACAGCCACTTCTGCCTTAGTATCACCTCCTATGTGGAAAGAGAACATCCTCGACCATTTCTGCTGGACGCAGTTCTAAGTTGTCCTTTTCTCCTAAAGCTACATCCTTGCAGACGTTTAGCACAGTATTTTCTCTCTCCTCACACACAATCCTACATGACCCTGATGAGAAACAGCTCCTGAAGTTCTGGGACAACACTCTGGCCTCTTTTTGCTTCATATTCTTTATGCCTTTCAACATACCGTTTTTTTCCATTACCTGTTTCTTTAATGTTTCCCTCTCTCGCATATTTGCCATATGACAAATGCAATCTCTACTCGATCATTACTAGGTCTGTATGGGAGCAATCCAAATTTTGTGAGGCAGGCCTAGTTTTGGATTAGGAGTCAGTGCTACTGAAAGATTTAGATCTGTTCTGTTTCAGGAGTTCAGTACAGGCTTCTCCAGGGCTGAGAACTTTCAAAGTACTCCTACGCAGTAGCTGGTTCTGAGAGGGAGTTTTCAGCTAGCCAGATTTATAGCATTTGAATATATAAAATCTAGCATCACTGTCCTGCCACGTCCTGACATCAAATGATTCATCAGTCTGGGACCTTTTTCTGTCTCAGCCTGGTGATCTTCACAGAAATTACCAGCCCAGGACACCCTTCATGAGGTAGGCTATATTTCAAAGCAGGTGGCTGGATACAAGCTGGATCACCAGCCATCAGGGGAGGAGATCACTCAGCCACATGACCAGCTTTTACAGCAATGTATATGTATTTTCAATATGTCTCAGTAAACAAATGTTTCATAACTCTCTGTACAAAGATCATCAGAAGCTACGCATGTCCAGGACTCCATATAAATCCAACACAGATTATTATTGCAGACATTATAGATATTGGAATGTTTAAGGCCTCTGATAACAAATTGGGAAGACCCTGAAAAGTGCAGGTCAAACATGAGATACTGGAGCTGACATTGCAAGATCATGGAGGGCAGACACTGCAAGACCTTGGAGGGCAGACTGAGGTCTGAATCCTAAAAACTTTCAGACTACTGCTAGGAACTATATATGGGAATGTTGCTTAATTTTTGTGGACAATGACTCCCCTTCCTCTAAGCCTTAAAATGCGCTGTAGACCCAAACTTGCCTTCTTGTAAAAAATTATGAAAAGATAGCATAGGTGATGAAAGTTATCATTTTATTCTCCTCATGGCTATGACAATGGCAAGCACCTTAAAGGGTGTACACACTGACAAGAGTCAGTAATTTAGCAATTTGGTTTTGTTCACGCTACTGAAAAACTGTAGTTTTTTGCTAACTGTGTCATTGATCAAGTTGAACACTTACACTTGTTAAATACTTGAAATAGGAATAAATAGGTTTTATGCTCCTCCTCTGGACTGTTGCAACTATTTTGTCACAACAAAAAGCTGAATTTGGGACCTGCAAATTGCTGAACACAAAAAAACCACATTCAGTTCAGGGGAAGCAAAACTGTAGCAGAGACATCTTTCCTTCTACTCATTTCCCACGTTGCCTGGACTTGGGGAATTATTTGTGACATAAGTCAACGCAGACATTGGGTTGCTCTAAGCTGAGCCTGGTTGCCTGCCAAAACAGGTCCCAGGAGACTCTTGTACCAGATGAGAATTATGGTAGCCAAGTGCACTAGTCTGCGATATCTGCAGCTCCTCTGGACTGGGGGTAATTAGTTATGGGGCAATGCCAGCTTGATACTAGGACGGCGTTTCCATCTTTCTCGCATAAACCACTCCCTCCTTAAAGAAATGTCAAAGCCACATTTTACTTGACACTACCAATATTATCACTTGGATCTGGCCTCATAGCTTTTTTTAATACATCAAAATTGCCGAGTCATTGAAAACGATAAGATAAATTCATATTCCACATATCGTATCATAATGTATTATCTTCTGTAGAATAAATGTCAATTCAGTATCACTTAGGACTGAGGGCAGCTGGCCTGGAATGTCTGATAACTCTTGGAACACAAACGGGGAGTTTTGCAACACCGGGAACTTAGCAACATGCAAAGATGTACATCCCATCTTTACCCATATTATGAGATCTGATCGATTTACCCATAAACTCTATCTGGCAACACAAAAAATGCAGGAACTGTTTGACAGACAAACAGACCTGTCTTTTGTTTACAAATGCCAAGACTTCTGGATCCCTGGCTTCAGAGATGCTTGACATGCAATGCGGTGCAGCTGTGGCCGTCCCCGGGAAAGCAATGAGACGGGTGCTATTTGAGTACGCTCTCAGCAAATACTGACTGAGAGTCCTGTCCCCTGAATAGTTACAGCTTGACAGCTGCTATTTATTATGAGAAAAATAGCAACTGTAAAGCTGCTTGCTATTTTATTTACCTGAAGCTCAGCAGCAACCATGGCGCTAGGATATTAAAAGATAAATTTTTCACTTAGTACATTTGACCCGAAATCACTAGGGACCAATTTGTCAGATGGCTAGCCATTAATTACCAGCATGTTTTTAATGTCTTGGCCACTTCTAAGATTAAGCACTATCCAAAACTATTACGACAGTATATTCCTGGACTTGTGTTATCAGAGGATAATGCTGATTTTGCGTACGCAGCTTCGCAGCTCCTACCTGTAAAGTGCTGATGTGGACGGGAGTCCCTGTGCCATTCACAGTGTTCTTCTTGGCAGCGTTTCCACCCTTCCCTTCCGCTTGTTCCGCCTTGGCAATCTTTGCTTTTTCGGCTTCAATTCTCTTTGGATTGTTTAGCATTACCTGAACTACTGCATACTCCACCAGGGATGCAAACCCAAAGAGAAGGCAAACAATCAGCCAGACATCTAAGGCCTTCACGTAAGACACTTTGGGAAGTTCAGCGGCAAGAGTGGTACATTCAGACGCCAAGCTGAGCACTGAGAAAATGCCTACAAAAAGAAAAACAATGTATTGATTAAAGAAAACTTACCCTTATTGACACTGGCTGTGCTTTTCCTCTGAAACAGACAACACTGAATGATGTCTTGTAACAGTGAATGGGACTTCACAATGCGGTCGGTGCAGCAGGTATACAAAGTGCGCGTGCTTTCAGCTAATGAACAAGTTAAACTGAATACTTAGGTAGGATACTGCAGTTAATGAACTATTGATAATGAGTATGTTCGTTTTATAAACAGAGAAACAAATAAACAAACCACAGCAAAACTGGTTGCTGTGGTTTTCCTGCCCCATCACACATCACACAGTTGGGATATGGGCTTTCCAAAGACTTATCTTATAATGTGCATCTAAGTCTGGGAAGATTGAAGAGAAATATGTGGTACTTAAACCAAAAGACTCCAAGTCCTTTAAATTAGACTACTATTGTCCCAGAAATCTGAACTGTGCTACAGCAAGAGCAATTCTCTGACTGACCTGTCCACAAGTGTGATGCGCAAACCTTAGGTGAAAGGGAAGTTTTTGCTGAAGGGCAAAGCTGTACCAGCACATTAAAAAGTCTGTGTTCCTGACTCATTGTGAAGATGAAAACACTGAAGTGACTGAGGGTCTACGATCATTGCCCATTTGAGCTTCCAGGATCTTGAGGAAGCTTGCTAGATAAAGGGCATTTCAGGAAGCCCTTACCATGAAAAAAAAACCCACATCTGCAAAGGCTTTTGAAAGGTCACACGCATCGCCAAACTGGGTTTCAACAAGCATTTCTCCTAACAAGGCTTCCAAATGTCACCATCAACACAGGGCCCACATCACAAGAGACAAAATACAAGCCCAGTCTCAAAGAAAGACTTCCCGCCGGCTCCTACAAAATGGAAATAGTAGCATGAACAGTCACATTTGGAAAAAGCTAACTTTAGAAATGGCTGTTACATGGGGAAAACTCGGTCCAACCTCCCAGTTCGGAATGTCTCATTTGTTTTTGTGAACACTAATGATAAAAACCATTAGTTACGAGTGGACGGCTTCATGAAATGTAATAGATGTCTATAGGAAATGTTGGCCAAAAGGAGGCACTCAGCTAGTCTCAACTACGCTTCTTAGATTGGTCACATGTGGTATCCAAAGCATGAAAAATTTTGTAATTCACAGAGAGATAATTTTCTTGTGCGGATGTGAAACTGTTAATAAAACTGAAAGTGTCTGTATTGGCCTATGAAAGTATTCAATTCTAGTTGATCATAAATAACACATCATTCCTTTGTTACTGCTCCCATTTGGATTTTAACAGGATTGATATGATATTTTATTTGGTATTAATCTCAAATGGGCAATTTACTAGCTGCTAAAACACTGAAGAGAAAGTATAAAGAAATTATTATAGTCATGCGATTTCAAAATACAAAATTTTCTGATGTTTTATTTAGAAATGTGTAATACCAACATATCATTGCAAAGCTGGATTTTTTTGTCCATTGGGATAATACAGAATGGCAAGATGTGCTATCTCAGATCAGAACGATACGGCAAATACTGAACAGACAGCCCTCGGTGTCCACTCTGGCTTCTTTTCCATCTACTGTATCTGAAGCACTCAAGTACAAACATTCCCATAAGGATGGCAAGTGAGCATAGAAAAGCATAAAAAAAATTATTTCCACTGACTAACGCCAACTGTCTGGGGATGAACACTAATTATGGATCGTAAGGAACTGCAATAACAAGTACAAATAAGGCTGTAGCGCCTCTTAATATATATAGGAGACCTCTGCCTATGCCCAGCTTGCTGTTCGCTCTCTAACAGTCTACTGTACCAAGTACCATGCACGCCTATGCTAGACTTCTGAAAGGCAGCCTCTATCCTCACGCTGAATAAGGAAATTAGCCAATGATATGGACTGGCTCAACATCTTGCATATTGCATTTTTTTCCTACTAACTTTAAAAGTGTTTACTATCTTAATATGTGAGTATTGTTATCATGCTTAGTGCTGGAAACATTTGTACGTTTCCAAACGTTGTAGAGCTTAGAATACTAGATCTTACAATCTCGGATTTAATTCTACAAAACTAACTTACAAATTGTACCAGATGAAAAACTTTTAGTGGAGCTTTCATCAATTTGTTCAGTACAGCAGTTGAGGTCATGGTGGCCAGCTGCTAATTTCCATTTTTCTGGTTTCCTAGGATGAAAAGTTCATTCTCAAAGTCTGAGAAACTTCTAGGGTTTCAAGGTAACAATCGAGAACAGAAATATTCTATTAAGCAATCATTTTCTGCCAGATCAGAGTTGGCATGGCTTCAGAGAGCCTAGTACCAGAGCTGTAAGTCACACCTCTGGCACCAGCTGCAGTAGGTACCTACCTAATACAGTGCAAAGCTCAAACGTGAGTGCAGAGAATGGACAAATAAATGGCAAAATTACTTATTAAAAAAAAAAAGGAAAAAAAATAATTCCCCTTTTCTTCTCAAGGAGCACTAAAGAGAAGGGACAGAGCTCCTTTCTCCACACTTGCAAAGTAAAGGGAAAGTTCACCTTTCCAGGAAATACCTCCACATTTTTGCCCCTAGTGTGGCATCCCTCTTGATGGCAAAGTTTAGCTTATCAGTAAGGTTAGTTAGCTCCCAGCCTAAAGCATGATTGTATAGAGCTACTATTTTAAAAATACTCCCTAAGGTTACATGTGGATAATATCTGAAAGTGCCAGTCCAGCAAAGCACTTCAGCGCATGCTGCCAGATAAATAAATCTCCCTTTTTTGAATCCATCAAACTTTCTGGCCTCAGCACTATCTCTTGGCACTAAATTCCACAGGTTATTTATGTGCTGCCTAAAATAGTATTTTCTGGTTTATATTACTGCTTTAAAAATGTCTGGCTTCATCTCACTAATGTTATTAAAAAGGTAATATTCTGTCTTGCCTTCCTTATAATTTGATATCTCTAATACATTCTCTTTTCTCATTAAAATTTCCAAACTAAAAGACATAATCGTGCCAATCCTTCTTCATACTAAAGTTTTATCATATATCTTTATGTGTCTCCTTTGAGACCCTGCATTTGTTACAATTTTGTAAAATGAAATGACTAGAACTAAGACAGATCTGAGGACAGGAGTGAGAGGGAGGGCACACCTGGCTGCAGACCTAGCTGTCCTTTGGACCTGGGGAATATATCACTGATCACTATGCCAAGCTTTCAGTTGCCCTGTTGTACTCCGCACTCTGGACTAATGCTCCACGCCATCAGGCTGCTGTGGGTGGACAGAATCTGACATCCCTCAGATCCCTATAGCTCCAGGGAAGATCTTACTCCCTTCGGGGATCACACAACGGTGAAGGAAAGAAAGGAATTTTTTAAACAGATGCTGGCATGCTTCCTGCTTGTAAAGAACAGAGTCCTCTATCGGGCTCATTAAAAAGTGAAACACCAGCATCTAATTAGACAGAAGCTTTCAGTGATATCAGCCTTTACATTGCTTAGCCACAGCTGTCCGGACACCAGTCCTTTGTGGATTTCCCTACCACCAGATGACCTAGTTGGGTGAAATGACACAGGTATAAACAGGGCTTGCAACTTACTTGGTTCCTACATGGACACAGGATTTTTCTTCAAATAAACATACATCCTTTTCCCAGAACATCGATCAGTCTACAAAAACATATTCTGCTTACTGGCTTGCAAAGTGTCTTGTATTCCTAAATCACCTGGAAACTTCTGAGCTGCCTTGCCATGGGGAACAGTAGCCCACTGTACTTAATGCTAGGGGTGACTGTTTTAAGGTATTCATAAGTAAATCCGAAGTAGTTTCTCATCTGATGAGATCTGTATCTAGCCATTGGGAGTGTAGCAGGCATTGGTAACACCTTCTTGGGATTAGATATCATTCACTCAACACATTAATGTTAATCTTGTTAGATTTCAAGCTCTGCTATCTTCAAGCTAGAAGAGTTAGTTTGTTGCCCTCCTACAAACTGAAGAGACATAAGTTTTACCCCAGTAACAGTGTTAACAACTTCCATTACTAAATACTGACTCATGACTAAGGGATGGTCAGATTTAGAGGTTTTTTTGCTTCTCCGGGGATTCAGGAAAAGTCACATAACCAGGGCAATGGTTAGTATCTTTGAAAATGAATTATTTCAGAAATGCGAATACATAAAAGAAGCCAATAAACACTTAAAATAAATGAAACAAATAAATAATAAATAAGCATGCATGTTTAGTCACAAAGACATCCACGCTACATAAATCAGCACTATGCCTCTAATAAATCTAATATGTAATTAATAAGCCTATCTGGTTGGCTATTTGAAGTGCAGGATTATAAAAGTGGAAATACAGCTCAGGTTTTGATTGCATTGGAGCTCAGTATGTGAAAAATATTTCCAGATCTTGTCCCTATCTTTTAAATTTAATGCCTGTGACATTTTCCCCACATTTTTTTTTCTTAAAATGTCTTATGTTTCGCATTATGAAATGCATCTTTGCTACTTTTCAAGGTAAGAGATTATACTTGTTACTTGCTATCAAACTAATACAGATTGTGAGTCCTCCAGAAGTAACTATTAATATTTTTAAAGGTCAAAAGAATAAAAGCTGATTTGTATTCTGAAATAGACCTCTAAAAAAAAAAAAAGATACAATAAATGTAATGAAATAGCAGTTTTGTTACATTTAATTAGAGCAATGTAGCCAACTGTGGCTCACAAGCCAAAAGTAGCACTCCAGTCACGGTTCTCCAGATTTTAGAACAGAATAAGCTATTTTTAGTTGGAAGTGACCTACAACGATCATTTAGTCCAACTGCCTCATCAATTCAGGGTTGACCAAAAGTTAAAGCATGCTGTTAAGGGCATTGTCCAAATGCCTCTTAAACACTGACAGGCTTGGGGCATTGACCACCTCTCTAGGAAGCCTGTTCCAGTGTTTGACCACGCTCTCGGTAAAGAAATGTTTACTAATGTCCAATCTAAACCTCCCCTAGCCCAGCTTTGAATCATGAAGAGCTCAGCACCTCCCTCTGCACTTCACCTCCTCAGAAAGCTGTAGAGAGCAATGAGGTCTCCCCTCAGCCTCCTTTTCTCCAAACTAGCCAAGCCCAAAGTCCTTAGCTGTTCCTCACAGTTCATTTCTTCCAGCCTTCTCACCAACTTTGTTGCCTTTCTCTGGATGCATTCAAGGACCTGAACACCCTTCTTAAATTGTGGGGGTTTTGTGGGTCTTAATGTCACACCACTGGAGAAGAAAGAGGAATGGTAGATGACCAGAGATGGGAGCAATGGGGCTCAGGCCAGGAGGTAAGTGGACGTTCTTCCACCTAACAAAACTCAGCACCGCTCCTGCTCCAGCTGACTCAACACAGGGACTTCAGGTACCCACTGCTGTAAGACTCTGCAGATTATCTACACAGGCTGGTAAGGTGATGTGGCAGGTCCTGACTCCAAGCGTCTCCAGTGCTTATCAACACATGTTCATGCACGTGGGGGTGTGGAGGTTCAAGAGTGGCTGAGAGGTTTCTGAGGAAGGCAAGCAGATGGAGGGATTCCGCAACTGCACCTCTGGGGTCTTGATAACAGGTGCACTGAATCTCCTGGGATGTGGAAAAAAATTGGAAAGTATGGACTTGGGGAGGCGGGAGTGCCGGGGAAAAGGGGAGCATGGGGATGCCAGATCACGGGGAAGGAAAAGTCATGGCATGGGGAAGGGAATCCAAATAGGCAGAGTGTCAGGATGCAAAAGCCTGGTTCTGCAGTTTATTGAGCTCTTGGGGTCAGCAGGTTTGGCCAGCCCAGAGCTGCAGTCACATATACAATCCAATTAGTCAAGATAATACTGTTTTGATTAACTCCGTGTCCTACTACTTCATAATAAATGACGGGCCTGCCTACTATGTTGTGCTGAGCAGCATGAATGCACCAGCCTGAAGTACTCTCATGAACTGAATCTCTAATGAAATAAAGCCAATCAGGTAACAAGGGTGCTAATTCTCTTCCAGACCTCATTCTGTTTTTATTAATCTTCAGAAAAACTGCTCCAAGAGGTAGCTTTTTAGAGCCTTACTCATCATCCTGCTTTCTTACTGATTATTCAAAAGTTCAAATTCCTAGAAACTGCATATTCCCACAGTGTCTGCAGCATCACCCATACATGGATAAGATCAGATTTGTCCAGGTTGAGACGAGCACAGACAGCGTGGTTATCACACAAACACCGGAACCTTTATCAAGCGAAGTCTTAATGTGGACGTGGATTTTACAGGACTAGGAATGAGGAGGTTTCAGTGAAAATGATGAGTGGACAATGGAGGTGAAGTTGCTTTCAGCGTCCAGTGTCGTGTTGTCAAAGCAACTGAGAATGGCTCAATGGCGTTAAAGTGGATTGTGACGGTATGTGTAAACGCAGGTTACCCAGTGGGACTCTTGCAGCACTTGCATCAGGATTGATCCAAAATGACAGCCAGGACAGAACAACAATTAGCAGTGTAGGAGCATAAACACCCATCATGTAAAATCCAACTTGTCTTCTTAAAGTGAAGATTACTTCTACACAAGTGTAATAACCTTTAAAGAAATAAATGCATTAACGTTTAATGTGCTTTGCAGGTCAACCTCTTCAGATCTGTGTCTTCCAGGCCTTTTTCTATTTAAGTTAAGAGCAAAAGTTCAATCATTTGATTTTCTTTATAAAGGCAAAGAGTTCAATTTGGAAAAAAAAATGTTTGAAAACCAGTTCTATATAACCACCAAGCGTGGTCAGGCATGCGGTACTCCCTGTGCTCTATAAGGTACCCTCCCTCTTTTCGCAGCACATCAGTAACAGGCAGATAAAGCGACTCTCATCTTGATGCTGGCTTCAAGATGCAGTCCAGATAAAACCAATGGGGTCTAGCAGTCATACTAGCTTAAGTTCATCTGAAAATCCTACTTAGCATTAATTCGTGCAAAAGATAGAATTAAGAAATATTGCTGTAGAAAGTTTAGAATGGAAAAGGGGTGATCTAAATGTGACTCTAAGCAGAGATTCCCCCAGTACTGAAAGCTGGTACAGTTGACTTCTAAAGTTGGTGCAGACTTTTTAAAAAAGGCTCTAAAACACTGTAAGTTTTGAATTTGAACACGGAATACTGCCTCAAATCTTTTAAAATGAGGATCTAAAGCACATAAACATTTCAGAGGATATCCATTAAGATGAATTAAATAAAAAAGCCAAAGCTGTAGATACTAGAGGTTTTGCTGGAGATAACAGATGGATCAGGAAGTCTGACAACCAGAAAAAAAAATCTGTTTGTATTTTCACTCAATTAGCAGAACTGGCATTTTTATGTTAATATTAGCACAATAGTGTTGTAAAAACAACTTCATGAACTATTCTTTCACAAGGAAAAGGCATTCTTATGTTATATTACAACAATTTCACAATTCAGATCAGTCTATACCTATAAAGTTGGTGCAAAGCCGATTTAGAAGATAGAATCTGTCAAAAATACATCCATTTATCTTCTATATTTTATCAATTAAGTGCTGTAGAATGATAAATCATCTTAAAGGTGCTGCTCGTGCATACAATAACTAAAGCAACAAAACAATAAAACATTAAGGAAAAATTGCCTTGTGTAGAAGACACTATATGGTATTTTATAGTTCATTTTATCCTCGTCAATGATCTGTTGTCGGACAAGTTTCCCCTTTATAATGTCTGAATAGTTTCCAGTCACTTTTAGATTTTGTTTTCAAATGAGGGATGACCTTCAAGGTCATTATTTGTTGTCTTTATGCCAGAAATGCATTCTGTATGGCTTTGTACCATCTTTCATCAGGCAGAGAATAGTATCCATTGCTCTCACCATTCAGCTCATGAGGACCTACTTGGATCTACCATACATTTGCAATTTGCCAATTTAAATATTCAATTTATTGCCACAAAAAGTCACCCCAAATTTGTTGACTGTCTTTCTACTCAGGTGGGTATGATAAAATGTCAGTTGATGTAAATAGGCAGTAAAGATTAAGTTCTTTGCAATTGGCAAGAATCTCCTACATAAGCCATAATTTTGAAAATTTGCTTGTACATGCAACACTGCCTCTTGATTACCTGACAAAATCCTTCACTGAATTAATTTTAACTATGTTTGCAAAATCTGCTTTTTGAAAGACCTTCAATATAAGAATTTAATGTAAATCAAACAACTACTGATTACTGATTACACCCTCTAAAAATATTTCAGAATACTAAAATGTTCCATTCACATTGGTGAAGTATTAATTCCAGTCAATTACGAGATTAACATGTATGTTCTTAATTTCTAAACAAAAAAGGATTTGCAAAACAAGAATTATGAAAACTTTTTAAAATATCATGTTGTCACTCTACCCACTCTGACAGTTCACTAATGCTCTTTCTTTAACGTTCAAATCTCACACGCACATGAATGTTCTTCAAGGAGTTAGTCAATTGGACTCCCTGGGAAACTGCCCTCAGGGACAAGGGAGCAGAACAGAGCTGGCAGATCTTTAAGGATGCTTTCCATAGAGCGCAAAAGCTCTCAATCCTCAGGTGTAAGAAATCAGGAAAGGAAGGCAAGAGGCCGGCATGGATGAGTCAAGACCTGCTGGTCAAACTAAAGGGCAAGAAGGAAATGCCCAAGGCAGTGGAAGCCAGGGCAGGTATCCTGGGAAGAGTACAGGAATGCTTCCCAGTTGTGTAGGGGTGGGGTCAGGAAGACCAAAGCACAGATGGAGCTGAACTTGGCAAAGAACACAAAGCATAAAAAGAGGCTTCTACAGGTATGGCAGCCAGAAAAGGAAGGCCAAAGAAAGCACATGCCCCTGATGAGCAAGACAGGCAAACTGGTAACAACGGATGAGGAGAAGGCTGATGTGCTCAACAACTTTTTTGCCTCAGTCTTTACTGGCAACCTCTCTCCCCACGCCTCTTGAGCAAGACGGGGACTGGAGCAAAGTCCCTTCCACTGTAAGTGAAGATCAGGTTCATGACCAACAGAGGAACCTGAACATACAGAGGTCTACTGGACCTAATGAGATGCATCCCTCAGTCCTGAGGGAATTGGCTGGTGTAGTTGCCAAGCCACTCTCCATGATATTTGAAAAGTCATAACAGTCAGGTGAAGTCCCCAGTGACTGGAAAAAGGGAAACATTGCGCCCATTTTTTAAAGGGTAGAAAAGAGGATCCTAGGAACTACTGACCTGTCAGCATCATGTCTTGTGCCTGGGAAGATCATGGAACAGATCCTCCTAGAAGCTACACTAAAGCACATCGAGGACAGACCACAGCAGGTGATTCAAGACAGCCCGCATGGCTTCATCAAGGGGAAGTCCTGCCTGACTAACATAATCACTTTCTATGATGGAGTGCCTACATCAGAGGACAAAGGGAGAGCTACAGATGTCATCTACGTGGACTTCTGCAAGGCCTTTGACACAGTCCCCCACAACATCCTGCTCTCTGAATTGGAGAAAAATGGATTTGATGGGTGGACTGTTCAGTGGATGAGGAATTGGTTGGATGGTGGCATCCAGAGGGTAGTCGTCAATGTCCAGATGGAGATTGGTGACAAGTGGTGTCCCTCAGGGGTCCATATTGGGACCGAAATTGTTTAATATCTTCATCAATGACATAGACAGTGGGATCAAGTGCACCCTCAGAAAGCTTGCAGAGGACACCAAGCTGAATGGTGTGGTCAACATACCTGAGGGATGGCATGCCATCCAGAGAGACCTGGACAAGCTCAAGAAGTGGGCCCGTGTGAACCTCATGAGGTTCAACAAGCCCAAGTGCAAGATCCTGTAGCTGGGTCAGGGCAACCCCTGGTACCAATACAGGTTGGGGGATGAAGGGATTGACAGTAGCCATGCTGAGAAGGACTTGAGAGTACTAGTGGATGAAAAGCTGGACATGAGCCAGCAATGTGTGCTCACAGCTGAGAAAGCCAACCGCATCCTGGGCTGCATCAAAAGAAACATGGCCAGTAGGGCGAGAGAGGGGATTCTCCTCCTCTGTTCTGCTCTGGTGAGACCCCACTTGGTGGTCATCTCTGGAACCCTCAGCACAAGAAGGACACAGACCTGTCGGAGTGGGTCCAGAGGAGGGCCACGAAGATGAACAGAGGGCTGGAACACCTCTCCTATGAGGACAGGCTGAGAGAGTTGGGGTTGTTCAGCCTGAAGAAGAGAAGGCTCTCGGGAGACCTTATTGCAGCCTTTCAGTACTTAAAGGGGGCTTATAAGAAAGATGAGGACAAACTTTTTAGCACGGTCTGTTGCAATATGACAAGGGGTAATGGTTTTAAACTAAAAGAGGGTAAGCTAAGACTAGATATCAGGAAGAAATTTTTTACAATGAGGGTGGTGAAACACTGGCACAGGTTGCCCAGAGAGGCTGTAGACACCCCATCCCTGGAAACATTCAAGATCAGGTTGGATGGGGCTCTGAGAGACCTGATCTAGTTGAAGATGTCCCTGATCATTGCAGAGGGGTTGGACTAGATGACCTTTAAAGGTCCCTTCCAACCCAAACTGTTCTACAATTCTACGAAAATGTGACCATTTTACTGAGCACTTTGCACAGCATCATTTTAATTTGTGGTCACAAGGTGCTGAAACTTGAAGGAACACTACTGATTTTTTTTTCCTGTATAATGGTAAAGTGTACAACACTTAGATTTTTCTTTAAGGTTCCTAAAAATGCCTAAAATATCTAATGATTTTTTAGATGTTTAATTTTAGATTTAGGGCAAAACCCAATATGATCATGATAAGTTCAATAACAAGATAGCAATCTTGAGTAAGTATTTCCTTTTTCCCTGAAATAGAATGTAAGTTTTCCAATATTTCCATTTGTATAAATTTCATTTTGGAATTGCAAGATCCATCCCTTTAATTTTTCACTAATTTATATCCTATTTTTTTCAGTAAATTCATTGTTTATTTAAGAATAAAATATTTTTCTCACTGCTAAGTAAGCTTCTACCATACCCCAACTTAGATTTGAATGCAGTCACTACCATTTGTTGGCTGTGCTTTCCCAAATGCAGAATTTTCCTGAGGAGAGCTAATTTCATAATATTTACAAATGGTAAACCATCTGAGATGCTGAGTTATGTAGTTAGGCTAAGAACACACTCATTTTTCAGTTAAAAAACAAACCCCATTTCAATTTTCATTATCTTTCTCAAGTTAAATTCCTTAACTCTAAGACCTAGTAAGGTTACTTGAGATCTCGTCAGACTTCGGTTCTAGCTCGGGAGCAACTGCAAGTAACAGACCCTCGACTTCAGCTGAATAGTCAATAAGAATCTTGCAGAGGATCCTCAGAAGCTACAGAGCCACAGCCATCCTCGGTGAGTTTTAATGGGAGATTTACTCATATGATGCAAGAGCACTCACTAAAATATACCCTGCTGACTTCTGCTGTTGCAGAAAGTCTTGCGGTTGCACAGCAGTTTGGATATAATTATAGGCAGGAATCAATCAAGGTAGAAAAGATAAATCATGAGAAGCCAGAGTACAGAAAGCATTGAATAAATTCGTGCCCACACTCAGAAAATAATCATAGGATTGAATAAATACAGGACTGAGGACTGTAAGCAGCTTTCTATAATGACAGACTTTCCAGAACACTCAGAGAAAGGAAGAACCTACAGGGAGAAGCATTTGAAATTACACTTTAATATGATCCACAGAAGTCAAACCAGAAAACCACAATTATCCTACTTTGCTGCAACAGGCATAATTCTACGTGAACAACCTATCGGAAAAGTTAGGCATTTACAAGTATAAAAAGCTATTAGGACTATAGAAAAGAAAATGGTGATGGTAAGATTGGAAAACATGTGAGCAAACCCATTTAATCTCATCTTCAACCTAGATGTTTCTGTATCTGAATAAGTTTGCGGTAAGCATATGGGGTAGTTACTACTATATAAACTAGTGGTTTGTTAAAAGTAATATATTTTTTCCCATAGAATGTAAGACATGAACCTTAAACAGTAACTGAAGGAAGTTTAAATTTTTTACCAAGAAAATCACTTATATTACCTACCTGTGCCTTTATAATACTTCGTACAGTTACCATATTCGATATCCTCCTTTTTAATATCAAACTGAGGCAGAGCGATTTTCTCCAGCTGTACAGGATCTCCCGACTGCCAGATAAACCGTAAGTCATCAGTTGTGTAACCAACTACAAGAACAAAATAATAATAATCACTTAAAGAACCATGTCAATCAGAGTGAATTCTGCAAGAAAATCTAGTATATATGTATCATATTGCTTTCATTTTTTTGTTTCTTTTATTATTTATCTTTCTATTTCCTGTTCAAAGAATTAACTTAAAAAATGAAATAATCCACAACTGAATTTTTATGTAGGCCTGAATTAGGACCAGGTGGGTAGAACATTACATTATCAGTGATAATACACTGATTAAGAGGCGTTTGCTACAGTACTTACTGTTTAAACAAAGAAAGCAAAACCTCATATTCATTCATACTCCAGCAAAGTATGAAAAATATACTGAACTTTAACAGCGCTCACAAGTCCTACTAACTTCAAAAGAATTTAGCAACTCAATTACTGTGATGAATCTTAGCTTTTGTGTAAAACAGCCTTTATGCTTAGTGGTTCAGATTAAAGGCCCTGATTCGTGAAAGTGTTAGTATTCAGGAAATTCTTGTCCAGGAATTTAAGTAGACGTGTAGTCCTACTGCAATCGATTCAGTGCCTCCATGATCTCCTGAGTATGGACAGATTCCAGAATACACCTGAGTGTCTAAGTCATGGTATATACACCACCACCAAGGGAGAGGCAGGGAAAGTTAGGCTCACAATATTCAAGCATAAAGGAGTATTGATTAAATATGCATAATCTTAATCATGATTTTACGTGCCATTTTCCTGCTACCTTCTGTTTATTAAGGATTAACTTAATTCAAACAGAGATAATGTATGTTAAATGAAAACAGAGATGGGGAAACATAAAAAAGACGGAGTTGAAATGCAGCGTTCTGCAATTCAAAGCCTCTGAAAAATGTTTAAAGAACCATTCTTTTTCTGGAGGCATTAGGCAGATTATTTTTTTATCTTTGAAAAATAGCTGTGATTATAGAAGGTAAACTTTTTCATAAACTAAGTTCTTTAAGATTCAGAACAACTTAATAAAAATCACAATGTCTCAGAGCTCCATGATGGAAAATAATACAAAAAAAATTTAGTTGTTTTAATGCTTCGTTCATAAAATCAGTCTCACCCCCTTACAACATACAGCAAATCACAAAACTGCCAAGATCCTTTATGATAACAATTGCTGGATATTGAACATTTTGTCTATAGGGAATGTGTAGAACTGGGGATCATAACTGTAGAAACAAGAACAACTTAGTAAAAACTGGTGGTCTTTTTTGTTTTGTAAATCTAGCAACTAGAAAAAAAATATTGTTTTGAAACTAACTTAAGTACAAAAAACCTGCCAATGGCTAACAGGGAAAGCAAGCCCACTGTTGGAACTGGAGGTACAGACAGGAGGTCATGGGTACCAGTCTAACTTTTGACAACTGAATTAACAGGTAGAAGAAAGTTTAGTGCACACTGTCTTTCCAAAGGAGCAAACCCCTCCTGAATTTGAATATATCGATTTAGGATGGAGAAAGAAAATAAGATTAAATAAAGTTATTGATAATTTTTTTATGAATAGTTCTTCCTTGAATAATCATACCTTGCAATGCTTGTAAAGCAACCCAGACTGAGAAAGCTTGAGAAAAATTCCATTAATGTTACTGTCTAACTCCAGTTTAACCCCAAACTGATTTGGGTTTACCGTAAGAGTTTACTTCAGCCAGTGCATATACATATTAGTGATGGGCGAAACTACTATGGACACACTACAATTCTAAAGAGAAATGCTGGAAATCAAAAACTAAATTGTAAAACTCTGATAGTGTTATTATTACCCTTGTCCCCACTGGGATGCCCTGCTCAGCTTTGAATAACCTTGCTCTCTCTTTGCTTTTGTTTTCTCTTCCCTAACGTCACCTTCCCCAGCAGACCTGGTGGAGTAACAACGGAACAAATTTTCTGTATAATAGCAGGAATGGGCTGGAGCAAGCCACCTTCCTTCTCTCTGCTTCACACTTGTCCTCACTCAGGAAAACTAAGTTACCATGAAAGAGGGATCACCAGGGATCGGAGTCTTGGCAAAAGGCTGTACTTGAGTAGGCACCCTTGTACTTGGGGAGCAGGGAAGAAGGTGGGTTTCAGAAACATTTTGTCTGCAACTTCCAGCATGGCATGAAGACCTTCAGAGATGAGACCTGTCTGTCCCTTCATAAGATCAAATCACCTACACACCAGGGAAGGATTGGTAAGGGACAGATGCCTGACTACATCCACAGCACATCTGGAAACTACTTTCAAAAGGTTTCATACTAAACGCTCTCAATGTATTGGCATCAAATACTTTCCCTTTGGAACTGTATCAAAAGAGTTTCAAACAATACCATGCCTCATCAATGCAAGGGGATAAACTGGACCCCAACAACCTACAAGGCAGCACAGGTTGTCAAAGTTAAAACTACCTGGGGAAATCGTGGATTCTTTCCTTCCAATTAATATGTGTTTCCATTTTAGTAAGTTCATTGCAAATGCTTTTATAAAACTCCTCAGTTGTCATTTTGTTAGATATCAAAAGCTATAAACAGAGTGCATGGTGCCATAACCATAAGATACATTTTTGATAGGGAAATGTACGTTGGTAGAAACCAGTGAATATTCCTTTCAAGATTCATTAAAAATGTTGACATGAACAATACAGAACTGATCATTTTTTGGTTGATTCTCAGGCATGCCTAGAAGGCAACTGTTTTTATGCCCAGACTGTTTTACATACAGCTTTCCAATTGCATCTTGCAGCGCTGTGTATCCATAGGAAACAAGGTCAAGTCCAAAGGGCACGACAGAGTAATAGACAATCTGCAAATACAGAAATGGAATTTAAAACCAATGTGAGCTGCCATGTAAACAGTAGACAGCAATAAGAAAAAAAAAATCACAGGTATTTGATTTTCAGCTTCTAAAAAATCAGAAAAACTCAATTAAAGTTATAGTAAGTAACAGTTTGAAACTGAGCCATCTCTACTAGTCCAAGAATAAATTTTATAGAGAGTTTTAAACATACAGTAGTTCACAAATTAGAGACCTACTACTACATGAAAAAATGCATCTAAGTCATAAGAATAACCAAATCAAAGGTCCACACAGAACAGCGTTCTGTCTTCCAGCAGTGGCCAATGGCAGATTCCTTAACAAGAATATGAGGCTACAACAATCAGGAAACGATATTTCGGCAGATACCCATCAGTGTCCCAAAAGCTGCACCTCAAGGACCTCCTAAACCAGAAGGGATGCTTCAGCATTTAAGGGACCTCGACAGATTTTTTTACCTTCAAGAAGCTGCTTTGCTTCCAGTTGCTTTCTGGAATCCATGTAAACTCTAATCATGCACAGCATCCTGCAGCACAAAATGCCATTGCTAAGCTGCACACTCTAATCATCTCTTTTTATCTATCTTGATCTTGTCTCATAGTCCTTTTACAGGAAAAGAAGGTGAAAAATCAATGCCCATCCATTGTCGCTGTGTCATTCATGATTTAGAGACCTCTATGCCACCACCTCAATTATCTTGTGGGTTTTTTTCAGTGTGAAAAGTTCTGCCTTGCTTAGCTGTTCTTTATGAAGGATGCTGTTCTGTACAGTTGACCATCCTTGCCTCCCTTCTTGCAGTGAGAAGACCAGAACTGCACCTTGCATTTCAGATGCAAGTATAGCATGAATTTATATGGTGGCATAATGTTCTCTTTGATCTCTAACACTTCCTAGAATTCAATTCACTTTCTCAACCAGTACTGAGCTGTTAGCTAACATTTTCGAGAACTAGCCCTTATTACCCCCAAAGGTCGTTTTCCTAGCTGTTAATAGCCACCTCAAAACCAATCAGTTTTTATGTGAAGTTAAAATAATTTTTTCCCACATGCATAATTTTCAGTTATTTACATTGAATTTCATCTCACACTTTGTTGCCTAGTCACTAAATTAATTTGTAATTCTCACTGCTGTCTCTTTACTGTTCTGAATATTTTGGCATCATCAAAAGCATCCGCCAAGTCAGTTTTCCAGATGATTTGTGCTGAACAGCACAGGACTCAGAAGATATTTTTCTGTGGGTCTCTGCTGCGTACTTCCCCTTATGTGAGCACTGGCTGATTATTCCTACATTCGGTTTCCTAATTCTTAACTATTTATGCAGGCAAGAGCTTTCTCTCACATGCATTTTGTCATTCAAGTATTTTGATAACTGGAGATTCACTCATTTATATGTGATAATATCTCTGTAAACTAAAAATACAAGACAGTAATTATATATTTTAAAAAATGAAAATGTTAGTAGCATGTAATCAAACCACAGTGCCTCAAAAAATTAATCTTAGCTGCATATGTATCATTTATGAGCATGGTGTCTTATTAAAGTCAACAGAATATTTTTAGAGGACAACTTTAATTTCAAACTTTATTGAATTGGGCTATTTGGAAGATTTTAGAGAAGAATTTTTCCATCAGAAACATTTTTATGAGTGTTCACTCAATATTCATTATTCATTAACCTAACCTATTGACTGAAATAAGCTCATTTATGAACAGCTGCAACCTGGAAAAATAATTGAAAAAAGTTTCAATGTTTCATTTAACACTTGTTATTTCAAATAGGAAGTTTCTTTTATAGCTGAAATTGATTTTCTATTTTGAAATATTAATTTCTATAGACTTCGAAACCTGCTGCAGAAACAATGGAAAACAGAACCAGGACCTTCAGAGTGAGACAAATGAAATGCTTTGATTGCCCAATATATTTTCTTTTCTGATCACTGTCAGCAAATGTCTTGAGACTGAGTTTTCTCATCCTGATTTGGAATGGGCAAAAAAAGAACCCAGTCCCTCCCATCCTCTGTCTTTTATCCAGCCAATTCTACTCCAGGAAGAGATAGCTCATGTGATCATAATTTCAGAAATGGTTTCCTCTTAATGGTAAAGTTACAGTATATTAGGGTAATCATTTCTTTCCTCTATCAGGGTAATATGTTTCAGTTCACATCAGAAGAAAATCTACAAATCATTGTGTCTATAAACTCTCCAGATGTGTAATTCACTTTGAGATCCTTTTTAATCAACCAATTTGCTATTTTCAGTGGATGATTATTTTTATGGCACGGTGTATAGCTTTGATAAACAAAGTCAAACCACAAAAAAGTATGTGTTGATTGCAATGATATTAAGCAATATTTTTGTGTCTTCTGAAAAAATCTATGTCCAGTAAGGCACGGAACTTAAGCAGGGATTATGTCGCAGTATTTTTACAAAACATTTATATTCACAAATTTTGTAATTTCTGCATTTCCTTATATCATTAGTAAGCAATAATCATTTTCTTTAGTTGATGTAGAAATTTAAGTGCTGTGCAAATTACATTGTTTTACTGAAAGCTTTACTTCAGATATCTTATCCATTTCATTATGCTTCCAGGAATCTAAGCAATTATCAAAAGGTTTTAAAATTTGTTTCCATAAATACTAGTTTACTTAATGCGTTAGCTTAACATGAGATATAAATGTACATACGCTTCAAACTTCTAGTACCTGCTGCTCTATCGACTGACATGCTTTAAAACACCTTCATTTGATTTCTCTACAATTTAATTTATTATAGTATTGTTTACAAACTGTCATATAAATTTAAATATTAGTCATAAACTGTACTACGTTACTAAGTCTAACACAGCATATATATTTCATATCAAGTCATTTAAAAAAAAAGAGTAGAAATGTATCAACAAAATACCTCATGCTGACTAGGACATCTCCATCACGAAATATAAAAAGAAGGATATTTTCTTGTGTGACATCATGGAAGTTAGCATTTTTTTCATTTGCAAAGAATAAGTCCGGCTTCCAAAGACATTTAAACATAGTTGGGTCCACTGTCAGCGTATCTGAACCTCTCCAATCATTGGGCAGTTTGAGTCTGGGGTCATTCCACTTCTGTCTTAGAAAGATGTTGACTCTATAATCCTGATGGGAAGAATACATAAATTAGACTAGCCAAAATCTAGCCAAAAACACACGGAGAAAGAAAACCATTCTACCAGACTCTGAAGAGAAAACTAATTTATGCCCTGATTTTTCTGTCACAAAGATAGTAATCACTATTCAAATAACATTAATAAGCGTTAAGTTTAGTAGACTTTACTACAAACAGGTAGATTATGTCTCACTCATGTTTTGAATATAGTAACTTTCTTTAAAAAAAGGCCCAAATTGTCCCCCCAGATTCTTTTTTTGCATTCCCTCAATAGTAGCCCCCTGTTACCTAGGCACAGAGAAAAGCATGCGGCAGGACAGAGGGATGCCATAGCTTGGCTACACTAAATTGCTGCAGGCAACAGGCACGATATCACTTCTATCAGGATATCCTGTGAGTGTAAATTCCAGCTTATTCTCCATTTGCTTAAGTGGCACACTGATGGCAAAATATCACACTATAAAAGCAGAAAACAGACCAGGTAGATAATAGATTTTGCATTACACACCCAGAATACAGCCTCAGACTTTGTAACAGTGATTTGGGACTATTTTGGTAACTGAGGAAAACGGATTCCAGCTTGCAACACAAGTACTGCGGTAGCATGTATGAAGGCAGAAACGGAACAGG
Source organism: Chroicocephalus ridibundus (assembly GCF_963924245.1). Classification (NCBI taxonomy): domain Eukaryota; kingdom Metazoa; phylum Chordata; class Aves; order Charadriiformes; family Laridae; genus Chroicocephalus; species Chroicocephalus ridibundus. The sequence continues at coordinate 37,214,026 of NC_086288.1, read as the reverse complement.
TCTCGAAGAGACAAAATCAAGGTTTTACACAGAGGAAACTTCCTTCTGGATTCAGCAGGACGCTTGCTCAAGGATGGAGGGTAGTAGAGCCATGCTCAATGAGAACCTAATTTTGCCTTTGGGAATTGGAGTAGCATGTGTCTCAGGGCAAAACGATACCCGTACGCGTTCTGTCCTTAGTGAAAGCTGTGTGCATCCAAAGGAAAAATCTGACCCAGTATGTCAGTTATGATTTTTCAGTCTTACTGCTAAGTCTTTTTGCTTTTTACATTTACATTTAAGCCAGTGTTTCTTTTTTATGTGTATGTAAACTAGGCAGATCACATACAGAAAAATAATATAAAGGTATTGTTGAAATAAAGTAAAAAAAAAACACAACCAACAAGAAAATTCTAAAATTTACCTCCAGTCTTCCTAGTCATCTTCTATTGTGTGTTTTGTTTTTTCATAATTATCTATTAGATACAAAGCATCCTGAGATAAGGTCTGTGCCTTTTAAAGCAGCGAAAACAATGCTAGAAATCTGTGAGTGAAGGTTCTCAACATATTTTTGGTTTGTCACTGTATTCCGCATAACGAACTAATTTTATAAAATTGTTTATTTTACATGTTAATGCCCTCTTACACATTTTTCTGCTGATGCAATGGGAGTTCTTTTCTGTTGTACTTACTATAAGGTATACATTTACAGTCCAAAGCAAGTGCCACGTTGAGACAGTCATGCTAACTCCAGCTGGAAGCAGTTCACTTGGCTAAGACCTCATGCAGAATAATTTACCCTGTTAATTGTAATACAGTGCCCACTTTCCCATGTCCAGTCCACCAGTCAAATCAGCGCAGGTATTTATTTATTACACTATACTGCGCAATTTTTTTCCTTACTGCATTGTAAGGAAAAGCAAAACATCAAAACTAAGTAGAAAGAACTGAGGCAATATTTATTAATATGCATAGTTCTGAGAGATATCTTAGTTGTTGGCAGTCTGTTTTTGAAAAAATGTATGTAGTCTGACTCTTCTTTATACAAAGACCTATGTTATCTTGTCACAGTAAAGAAGGAGTATAAAATACTAGTTAATATGAAGTGACTTTGTACTGGAAGGCTCACATAGAGTAGCTTCAGAACAGAAGGGAAATCAGGTTATTATCTCAGAAAGCATCTTTTCAATTATATGTATATAATTGAAAAGTTACTTTATTTGCTTCTTGCTGAAGTTCCCATTCCATATGCACTCCTTGTCTCAGTGAAAACAATTACTTTAAACCAAATGAGATAAATACTGCATACCATTCATGCTCACAAGCATTACACTGTTCATTACACCAAAATTAATTTCCCCATAAACAAGTGCATTACCCTAATTTTAACAAAAGAAAATGCCTTCTCAAAGCCATAGGCAAATGATAAGCAGTGTCCAACACTTGCCTTCAGCTTACCCATTCAGAAGAAGGAGATGTTTACGTCACTGAAAAGCAGAATGCACTGGCAAAATAAGAATTGGAAGTAAGATCAGGTGGAAGCTATTTTATTTCCTTCCTTGCTCTATGACAAATGAACTTAAATATACCAAACAACCAGATGTTGTGACATTTTAAGACTTGATTTTGTTCCCATTTAAGTCAATGTTAAGTTCAGACCTACCTAAATGACTAGAAACCTGTGACAGGGTGTACTTGGAGAAGAAGGCCACCAACACACTTGAGGCAATATAGAAAACGTAGAAGGAAGCAAAGAAATGTCAAACTACAAAACTGGCTAGACAGACAATGATGTGCAGAAGGGCTTCTTTCTAGAAGAACATGAACATCTGGCAGCGGTATACACTATGATCTGGTATAAATCTATTCTGAAAGAAGTCTGAAATCAGTTCTCTCAAATCCGGGCAATGAATTTTAAGATTCAGTATGTGCACTACGATTAGGCTCAGCAGGGGCTGAAGAAGTGGTCTGTGTGAAGTACGTGGTCTTCCTCCTACACATTTTACAAGCATTCGTTGAATATTGCAGAATGATCAGCATTTTATAATAACGGCGAGTCAAACAGCAATTAAAAAGCCTGAAACTAGAGGGAGGAGAGTCGGGTGGAAGAGAGATTCATCATCCTTAGAGCTAAGAGGACCTGGTAGGTAAAAAGAATCACGGAAGTATTCTACAGGGCTTTGTTTTCCCATGAAACTCCAACAGAAGGCAACTTGTTTTCAGAAAGGTTGAAAGGGGAGGCATTCTAGGAAATATTTCAAATGCAACCTACTGAACAGTGGGCATGTGGCCAGAAAACCTCCTCAGGCCAGAAACCAGGCATAACCAATACATCTTTCTCTGCAAACTGCAGCACATAGAAGATCATGAAAAGCTTTTTCTACATGAACTGCACTCATACGAAGAAAAGCAGCGTAATAGCACTGTTTTTTAAAAAAGTAGAAAATGGCATTTTTATTATTAAAATAAGGAAACTGAATTTTCCTTCATATACAGAAATATTAAAAAGACCTTTCTGCAAGGTTTTAAAGTAAAGGAGAAAGAGGAAGTGGTGTTTTGCCATTGGAGTCAGTGAAGAAAGGTTACACTGCAAGTAAAAACCTTGAATATAGATTCTGTAGACAGAGGGTCAGATCATCAGCACAGCTAAAGTATTATAGCCTTATGGGCATTTATACCAGAAAGGACCTGTCCCTAGGAATCCTTGACTGGTCATCCAGTCTATAACATTTTCTAAATGTGACATAATCACATATTATCCCACAAATCTGCAGTCTAAAAACACATCTGCAAAATCAGAAGCAGAGTTAGCATGGGGATCCTAGACAAGTAGTCTTATGAGCTAGAAGGAAACAAGTGACAGGATTCAAGATGAAGGGAGCTTACTAGAAGGAAGCAGCTCTGGTATAAGCTCTTAGCTGTTTTAGCTGTACAAATTCTAATTCACTCTGTAGTTAACTAATTTTTTGTTTAGTTTTTCCGGGTAACTTTTTTGATACTTGTGTGAAAACGCCGCAAACCTCTTGAGTACTCAACAAAACAAGATGACCACTACCCTTTCTAGACACAGAGCAAACATTTGCCCTTCAGTTTCTTCACAAGGGCTTGGTTAAAGCAATACAGGCTTCTGGGCATAGGATCCACACCATAGGTCCTATCTTGTTCAAACCAGTATTACTTCAAACCTGTTGATGCTATTCTATAAAGAAATTCTCTTCTCTCTTAAAACTACGTAAACTCTACCTCAGTGGGAGGTAATCTCTACTCTTTTCTTTTGAGGACAAGGCAACTGCATAGCTAAGAATGCAATTGTCATGGGACCAGAAGCACAACAAGCAAAAATTACTTGAAAATAATTTTGTGGGATTCTTGAAATATATGAGGAACCATCAGAACCAGCCACATGATGTCAAGGTGAGGGACACTGTGGGAGCCTGTTGACTAGTTAGAAGTCCCAGACATTAAGCCCAGAGCTGGCTATTTCAGAGAAGGGTCTAAGAGGGGGATACAGGACATCTTGTTCAAGATATTTCCTTCTGCATCTCTTTTAACATTCTTCTGAATTAAAGGAGATCAGCATACCAAATCACCTATTCTCTCTATGGGACTCTACTCATTTGTTTGTCAAGCCTTCTTACCACCACCTCACTTCCAGACACCTGGCACTCATGGTTATTTTTCTCCAGCCCTCCATCACCCAAAAGAAGGAATCGTCCATTTAGCATTGCTAAGACAGGATGCTTTACCCCCCAACAGATTTTGTGAAAACCTACGAATTCAGCTATTACAGCCAGAAGTGGCTACAGTGCCAAGAATCATCATGATACTTCATCCACTGAAACACTTAGAAATATATTGTTTCATAGATTTGGGTATCAGCAATGGTATCACTCCAACCAGTTTAGTACTTCTGGTAACACTAGAGATAGTCAAGAAATCAATATTCCTCATGATTTACACCAGAACCTGAGACAGTAGAGATGCAGACAGCCACTCTCTTCTCCAACACTGAGGGATCTTCTTCAGCAGTTCTGTTACTGCCTGCAAATGTCTCTCCTTTCTGGATGCAAAAGGCCCCTCTGGTCCCCTCGGCTCCAGGAAACACTTTTCCTGTGATTCTGGAGGTACAATTTTTTTCCTAGTCTAAGAGACTTGCTTCTGCTGTCTAGTGCAATACCCAGACTATCTGAAGACAAATACCAGGCTATCCCCATGAAAGCAGTGGTTCCTGAATGTCCACAGGACCCAACACCCGCTGCAGCAGGAAGAGTTTCCCAAGTGATATATGGAAGAACAGATTGAGCGTTTCTTTCCTCCGTGCTTCCTGTGACACATTAAGGCAACCAAGAAGTAACCCAAACTTCACATAAACGTGCTTAGCTATCATGGTAATCAGCTGGAGGTGGAAATCTAAATAAAAGCATAAATTAAAGTAAGGATGGTGTCTGAAGTTCTGAAATATGGAGGAGAGCATGAATTACTTTACAGAACATCTTAGTAAATTTGTGAGTGTCCATATCAGGAATTCACAGACAGTCATACATGCATTGCTGTAGAGAGCATACATAACTTGGGGGGGTGGTGGGTGTAGCACACCCCTTACATTCATGCTTTGTTACTATTTGGATCTGGGTAAATTGTAAAAAAGCCTCTGTAAAAGTCACTTTTTAAAACATGCAATAAATTTCAGAAACTTGAAAGGGCCATCTGGCCTAATATACCTGCCATCTTAGACACTTATCTCACTCCTACTTCCCTGTTCTTCCTCCCTGCCGCTCTTTAAACTTCAGTCCCCTTTATGTTTTCAGGAAATAAATCTTGAGGTATCTTTGCATACTTACATTCTTTGTTTTAATATCACTTCCCACTAAGGCTGTTAGTTGACTTACTATAATTTGCAATCAAATCTAAATCTTCATTCACTCCCAGTTAAAGAAACATAAATTTCTGGCCAAGCTGTTCAAAAGCTGCTTCAGCCATCACATGTTTAACTTTGAGTGGCTCTGTGGTCCTACTGAAATGTCATTAGGGTATCGTGTGAGCTGGTTCTGAATTTTAAGTGGGTACTTACTTCCACCGACAACAAAAGGTGTTTTATTATTTATTAGCTTTGTTATGGTTTATTGCTTCTGTGCTGTTATGAGTAGGAATGCTGCTTTAGTCACAGCTTAAAAAGAGCAGCCTGGTTTTGGGAACTGCCTCAGTGCTTTGGATGCCAAATGGAATCACCAACGTTATTCCTAAATGGGATTCTCAGGAAGCACCTCAGAACTCCCACGCTAGTGCATGCCTTGGCTGTGGCTTCCCAGGTCCTGGCAAGACATGGTGTGCTCCTCTGTTTTTTACATAAAAGAAAACCCTGATCAGGTCAGAACATCTTCAACAATTAAATGTAATTTTTTTTCAATACTTTTGACAGCATTCATCGGAAATGCCATTGCAAAAAAGATCTTCAAGTCCCTAAATGTTTGGAACAGCTTTGCTGAAATTACTTTTTATTTTGAAATTGATTCCTACAGAAACAAAAAAGCCAAATTTCTAATGAGGATTATTTGTTGCTGTTATTGACGTTGAAATTTTCTGACTGACTTGGAAACATTTTTAGAAACTTCACTCTGCAGTTTATCTCACACAGTAAATAATAAATAGGAGTAAGAGTAGGGTCAGTGATGATCTACTCCTTTAATCCTTCTCCTTCTATTCCTCCACTTCATCCACCATTTACTCCTTTCCTCAGAACTATATAAAACAGAGAACCTGTATGCTTCAGCCTTATGCATGTATGTTTTTCTTTCATATAAAGTTCTAGTATTTTCTTCAGTAATACACAAACCAACCTATAGATTAACTCTGAGGAAAATTACTTAATTCCTCTGAACTAAACTTAGGGAAATAAGTGTACTTTCTGGATCTTAGAAACGATGAATTTCTTTTCACGTACATCAAATTTTAAACTCTATGACAACGTGTGGACAAATATAGAGTGAAACAGATTAATAGGTTCATGACATGAAGCACAGTCAGTCTATCACTAACTCCATTAACTCAGTTCTCAGTGTCTACAATCGTAACAACTATTTCTACTTTATAGTTCATAATCCTCAGCCTGAAATTTAATTTAATAAGAAAATTTTCATGTGCGCGGTATGAATTTCATTCCAGTCTTACCATAGTTGTCTCTTGAATTGACCCAAAGCTGTTAATGAAGATGTTGACTGCAACATCGACTGGAATTCCTTAAAAAAAAAAAAAGATTTCTAGTGAACTGCACAATCCAGTAAAGGTATGTTATCTTTCATTTAAAGTTCCTTTACACCAATATCACAATGTGAAATGTTTTTTTACAGGGTCAAACAACTTTATCTTTTCAAGTTAATATATACAGTTTTCAAAAGCTGTGGTTTAATCTATTTCCATTGAAAGCCAACAGAAATCACAAAACCTCTTTTCAACCTAGTGATAAGAAAACAGAAAAAAAAATCCTTAGCCTAGAGTGCTAAGCTTAAAGCATTTCACAGATCATAAATTTGTATAATTTTCAAATTCCATGATGTTCTGTTACCACAGAATGCACAATCCAGTATTTCTTTTGCACACAGTGTAATGGATAGAGGCAATTCACATTTCTAGCAGCGGACACTTCTAACTGTCAAGGTCATAATGATGATCTACCGTCCCAAATTATCACGGAATCATACAATCATAGAATGGTTCGGGTTGGAAGGGACCTTGAAGATCCTCTAGTTTCAACCCCCTGCCATGGGCAGGGACACCTCCCACTAGACCAGGCTGCTCAAAGCCCCATCCAGCCTGGCCCTGAACACTTCAAATTACATGCTTACGATTTATGATGACACATTTACTTATGTTGCAAGAGGATACTTCTTTGTGCAAGTCAAGCACGTAATTGTGAAGCATGACTACGGGCAGATAAAAACTGTTGCGTGCAGCTTTCACAGCTACCCAGCCTTGGTGCAAGAGAAAGCTGCTCTGTTTTACAGGGGTTACCAATTTGCCAAGAAAAATTTCTAGAAGCAGCAGCTGTGAAGATATTAAGACGGACTGGATTTTTTCCTCTTTTCCACAGCCAGGATTCCTGTAGTTGAAGAGGGACGGTGCGACAGCTGCTACATCTGCCCTCTGTCACCCTGCGGGAACTGATTGGCAGTCATTTAATCTGGTGTTAACAGAGAGTTATCACGAAGCAGGGAGAAGTGGACTGATGTTTGTGAGAACTAATTATGGTCCTCTGGTTTTATTTAGCACCTCTATGTTGAGAGTGTCAGTGTGTACACAAGATGCTTGTTTCTGGTCTCCTTTAAACTGTTACAAGTACTTAATTCAGTGGAATTCTTCCTTTTTCATTATTTCAGTGGAATTCTTCTTTTCAGCAATAAGAGACGTAACAACATATAAAGACTATTTTGACAAAGTAAGCAAACAAAAGTAATATATGCCTCACCTAATTGTTTGCTTGTCTGCATACAATACTCCAGTGTACATTTAATGCAGAAATTCAGACTCATTCTCTTGGTTCCCCAGGAAATTACCAAGATAAAATTTCACTTTTTTCAGTTGAACAAGTTTTTTGTTTGTTTTTTTGGTTTGTTTGTTTGTTTGTTTTTGGTTTTTTATCAGACCAGTTAAACGTGGTGCTTTTGGTTATGCAATAAGCATAATACTTTGTTTAGCACCTGACGCGTGTGACAGAGCACCCAGCACACCACTAGTAGCCAAGAGCGCACTATCTCTTCCAGATTTGAATAGGAAGTGCCATCCAAGAAAATCACTCATGTGTGAGGAACGTTTTAACATGGGCAAACCACTTGTCAGAAAATGTTCTTTTTCTTCCACTTCCCTACGAGTTAACATTGCATGTCCTCCCTTTTCCTTCCATCTTGATTCTTACCAGACTGCCAGCAGGGTTATAAAAATATAAAGAAATCTGCAATATGCTTGCTGATTTATCGTGCTGAAGAACAGGTAGAAGGGAGGCTGGACACTTATTCTTTGTGAAAAGGCTTAGTGCTGAAAACATTTAAATAACAATCTACAGAGAATAAGAAAAAAGCAGGGCACTTGCTGAGAACTGAGTTAAATACATTTATAAAATTTAGTTGAATCTGAAAAACATCTGAAAATGGTCTCTTCAAAAATATGATAAAGAGTATAGATTTTCAAATTTATCATCCTATTGATATGCATGTTAAAATCTCTCTTAATGTATACATCATTAAAAAAAAGTTTTAAAAAGAACTGACTTATGTAAACTGCAGTGTCTGTAACGTAATAAAATTGCCTATGTCTTTTTTCAGCAGGGAAGTAATCTAATTCCTAGAAAGTGAAACATACATCTGTATGCGTTGTTAGAGGTTTTGCAGAGAATATGTATTCCAACGTTTTCTGCATATGTAAGGAAATCACATTTGCCTACATGGAATATTCCTACAACATCTGACTGTCAGGGAGATGTTTTAAAGTCAGAGAATGCATTTAAATCCATTACCCATTTGAAATCCCAAAGTGTGTAAACTGTATTACTAACATATCTTTAAAGGGTTTCCAAATCGTGATGCTGCTGATCTCAAGTTCTACAAAGTCATCTTAAAGGATCTCTATAGTGAATTTTGGTGTTTAAAATACTGTAAAGGGGAGATTCTACTAAAGTCTAACTGAAATGTAGGGATAAAAAGACATTTTAAAAACTTGTCCTATAAAATCTAATTCTGCTTTTAAAAAAAACTTTTATAAAATAAAAACAATAATAATGATAATAACAATCATCATAATAATAATAAAGCATCACATACTATTATGATCATTAAATCCTAACATATTACCTGTCAGCTCAAAAGGATAAATATCTTCTGCAGTTTCGCACTATCTAGGGAAATTTCCATTTAAAAACAAAACAAAACAAAACAAAACAAAAAACTAGGTTGTGAGTATTATCTCTATATAAATTTTCTATGTGTGAAAAGAGCAAAAGTAAAATTCCAAAGATTAAAAAAAAAGGCTGAAATATCTAACAAACCTTTGAAATTAGGCCTTATCCTGGGATCATAACTGAGCAATAGCCTATTCAAGATATTGCTGGTAGAATTAGCGGGTACTCTTGCAAGGTCTTCAGCTGATTGCTGGCTGTAAAGAAAAGGTGCACTTGTTACTATTAAGACAGAAACAACTGTGTGCTTAAACTTAAGTCCTTTTAGATGCATGTCATAAATGTCATTTCACAAGCAAAATATGTTCAGTATTTTCAGATTCGACACTGTGTAGTCTTCCTTTCCTTGTGATGCTTCAGTATTTTTCAAGAAACTGTAACAAACATGAAAGCTCTCCTACATACTCTTAGACTGTAAACTTGTCAGTAAATACACCCCAATTCACTAATTGTTCCCTTGCCTCCTAATACAAATATCCAGAGGGACATGACTTCTTCCTTAGTAAAAAGCAGCCACCTGAGCTATTTTTAGGGACTGTCAGATTAGGAACAAAAGTAAACTGACAGGCACTTCGAAGGTGCCAAAGCCTGCAGAGGCTTTTGGCAGTCTCCTGCTCTCACATGCCAGTGCCAGCTATTCCAGGGAGAGCCGGAGCCATTGCATAATCTCATTGTCAAGTGCTAATAAAAGCTTTGTTACAGAAAACGAGGCCTCAGACTCTCCTCTGGTTTTGCAGGGGGGATTTAAACATCTCCATTTACCTTGTCGTTATTGCGCTGGGTGTTAAATTAAAACCATTGCTAAAATTAAAAAGAACCTGTGACAGGTAAATGTAGCTACGAGAGTAACAGGATAATTGAGTGTAATAAAAAGCAATAAGGGTGCATCACTCCCCACCCCATGTACTTTAAGCACTTAACAGGCTGATAATGTCATGTAAATGAATTTATATGTTGCCTGTGGAACCTGTCCAGTGATGTTTTCCAGTTTTGAATCCTGTCTTGTAATCACTTTTCCATCCATTTTATGATGACTACTCTGCTGACTTTCTGTCTTTATAATTTAGTAACTGAGATGCCATGCAAAAGACAAACACCCTACAGAGGCATAACTCATATGCATCACGACTACTAACTCTAGCAAACAATTGTATGAACATATTTTAAGAAATGATCCAATTTATTTCCTACATGTTTTCAATAATCAGTATCAGCTGCCCTGCTTGATTTCTTTTTTTCATTATTCTTTCCCATGTCAAAGTCAGCTTGACAGACCTATGGGCTATTCTTTATAACATCTCTGTTCGCTGCTACTTTTCTTCTCATCCTTCAGTTTCCTTCATGTCCTCTGGGACTTCTGCGTTATTCAAACATTTATTGAAGAAAATATTAACTCTCCAAAAGGCTTTTGGCCAGTTTAAAAAAAAAAAAATTTGTATGAATACATCAGACCTCCTGATTTCAAGACATTCAATTATAGTGGCTCCTGTTCAGCATCTTCCTTATTGACTACTGGGAAATTAATTAATTAATAAACAACTGTCACCATTGTATGATATCGCTATTTGATTGAAAACTGGAGATGAGAGCAGAAAAAGCTTGCAAAAGCTTTTATGAATAGCCCCACCTTTAAAATCAACTGTTTTAACTCAAACCATAGGGGAAACAACAGGAGCAACTGAACAAGATCTGCTGACTTGGTAGCACTTATTACGCCTTCACAATGAGATTTCATCTCTTCAGTTAACATTTCACAGCTAAAATGCTTACAAATAAAGCTAAGAAGCAGTCCCCTATTATTAACAACATGTCAACCATTTATGATAACATAACTGCATTTTAGTCCATCATAGTCTCCTTGATACCCTTTGAGCATTTTATCCTTCAGAAACACAATAACCAGATTTCTGTTTTCCCTGTTGTATTCAGGATGTTTCTGAAACCTGAAGCTGGATATCTATTTAACCATTTGCTTGTATTTGTTTGACTTTATACACGAGGGAGAAAAGTCTGTCTAAACTCAGTTACGGCAGCAGATAACCATTCAGCCCTCCTTGAAATCTCATGCTATTCACCAGTCATTATCAGGATTAGTATGAATTCTGAAGGCTACCCAAAGATGTAGCTACCAAAAAAAAGGGTGTACCAATGACTATAGCTTAAACTATAACATACAGGATGAGAAAAAATTGTGAAGCAGCTACAGTATATGATTCCCCACCCATCTCTTGCAAAACACACTAAAACCTCTGCGACATTTAGCAACTGCATAGGTGAACTACTTGTTCTATTAGACCTTATATAGAGATAAATGGTCCACTAATAAAACAAGGAATTTTTTACTTTTAGTAACATGTAGTCTGTCCTTATTCTGTGTAAATTCTATGTAAATGTAAAAATCTATTCCTAGTATGTCCTGTGTAGGACATATTGTAATATAAACCTCTACTATTTTAATATTAAAGCGATTAAATAGGTGTTCCTTCCAGTAATTGGTAAATTCACCTTCAAACAATTCTCCCAGGGTTGTGTTTAGAGCTTTTATATTTGACTTGGATTTGGATCATTATGCAAAAGAACTAATTCATTTCTGTAATTCTGAGATTTGTGTTTAGTTTTCAGTGACGACCTTTACCGGTGACCAGGTTGCTACAGAAATATCATAAACTGGCTTTGTATGCTTTGTTGCAGTTACCCCTAATTGGACAATTGGAACACATAAAGTTAAATGTTAAGACTATTTTCCGTTTTGTAGCAGGAACAAGACAGGAAAGAACGTTCATTTAACTATTAAAAAGGCAGGAAAACACTCTGTACACTGTACTATATCTGATACAAAAAGGTTCGTGGCATTGCTTCCTTGCAAGTCGCACATCTTAACATGTAAAACATCTAGATCAGATGCCTACAGAAATTATATTTATAAAAGGAGGGTTGCCTTAACACAACCATTAGGGTTTCTTTCTAAATCACATATGCCCAGAATTAATGAAAAACCAAAACAAAACCAAACAACAACCAATAAGCAAGTTTAAATCCTATTTTTTAAAAAAATTTCTCCTATGGATTATACAAAGAAGTTAATTAAATAGTGATGATGGTAATCTGAACCACACGGGATAACATGGACACATACACATAATGCTTGTAAAACACAACGAGGAAAAGAGGAAAAAAGTCTGAGAAATTAAATGAGTGAACGTCAAACAGCAAAAGAAAGCCAAATACAGCTGCCGGGTTTATTTGTCTCTTCAAGTAGGAGGAATCTGAGCTGCACTGCAGAAGTATGTTAATACAAATTTATCTGTTTGGGCTGTTTGTTCAGAAGTCATCCACAAATTCAGCAAAGGAGGTTCACTGCACGGGGAAGACAGTGATGGGATGAAGAAGCGGGGGCAGCATTGCTTTCCGGTAAAGAACATCACGATCACATCTTCTATAAGTTGTTGGGTAGTCTTCTGAACCTATACAAATGTCATGCACGCACATTTATCCTCATTTACATAAAATCCAAGGGAAATACAACAGCATTGGCTGTTTTGAGTTGGGAGAAGAAGCACAAAGAGTCAGTAATTGCTATTTTTTAAAGATGACTTTGAAGGAAATGATTGGAATAGCTACTGGAAAAAAAAGCTCTGCTGAGTAACGGTTGTATTTTCACTGTGGTCTTTTACAGCATGCTGTCATCGAACTACCGTCACTGAACTGAATAGCACTCATGGGACTAAACATCGTCACAAGGACTGGATTTCCTTCAGAAAGCTTTGCTGATCAAAATGCCTAAGCATCACTTGCAAATCAATAAATCATATGTGTAGCTTTTGGTGAGTTAAGAGGTTACGCCACTTTCAGAGTGACAGCTGAGCAGAATGACTTAACACAACAGTGAACGGGATGGGTTAAGAGCTTGGAGAAACAGCCTGGGACTATTGATGCCATGAAGATATTTACCTAAAGCCACTACCACCCCTGCATAATTGGCCATTCTGGAATGAATTAATGATAGGCCATTGTGCAGACTCCATAAGACAAAAAGAATTTGAGCTGAGATCTCCCTTCCTAAAAGAAGCAGCACTTCAATTTGCTAACGGCTGTCTGATTCCTGTATAAGAACACTCACACCAATCGAGAAGTTACTTACCACTTTTTCTTATTCAACCTATAATTTTCACATTTGTGAAAAGCTATCCCTAGCCTGAGATTTCCCTGAGATTTCCACCAGTTGCAGCATGCTTTGTAATTTTAATACATTTATTTCAACTTGCATTGCATGTATCCAGAGCTGCTGGAAAGCATTAAGAAACGAAAATGCAGTAGCATTCTTCACAGTAATTGATGAGTTCTAACAAAGATATGGTGAATACCAAAGGATAAAGCCACCAAAGTCTCACAGTTGCTATAAAGAGAATTTAAAAGCAAGTAATAGTAAAGCTAGGAATTACCTTAACAGCAATTTTGCATAAATAACAATTTTGAAAAAAAAAAACAACACAAAAAACCCAAACCCAAAGTTTTTCTGAAAAGAAAAAAAAGAGAAAACAAACAGTATTCTCAAAAGCATTCTCACTTCTACGAACAGTGCTCTCAAAAGCTAGAAAGAAAACAAAGTACAGTTAGTCTTTCAGCATGACATTTCTGTGGGATATGTCTGGCCTCTCTGGTCTTTGGGAGGTGACTTCTCACATCACTGATGAATAAAAGCATGACTTTAAACACTGTATTTCACAAGATATGCAGTATGGTGTCCATCTCCTCTTCCACTGCAGCTGTACACATTTTATCATGGCCTTTGAAGAATGTGGTTAACATTTTAAATTGATGGCAAACTATAATTATTTTCATAATTTGTTAATCAAAATCCAGAAGTGTAGGTAAGCAGATATGCATGGCAAAAGGAAGCATATATTGCACTTGGTTTAAAATTTGTACAGCTTCCTTACATTTGTGTTAAGCAAATGTGTCAGAAGACATTATATCACTTTCTGGGTTATCATGACATTTAGTCTCTCAGTGTTCATTGAAGTTACAAGGAGTCCTTATCACAGGCAGCGCTACACGAGGATGACTGGGGAAAGGAATATAAACCACATTCACTGCCAGTGCGAAGGGAAAACTTTTCTGTTGTTTTAATTCACCTACTCCCCAGATCCCTATTCTTCAGATCCCATTATTCTGAAGTATCTCTTGTTTTAGAAGTGAACAGGAATATTTTTTTTACTGATGGCATGACAATCAGGAAAACAAAAAAAAAAGCATGTCACAGGGAAGTTAATTCAAACGCCATCTTATAGTACACTGCAGTGCAGACAGTCACGCAGCACGCGTATTCTGTTGTTGGTGTTTGTTTAGAGCTTGTAGCTTGGATAATCTAGCATCAAGCTTTGCCTTTGCATAGTTCTAGGTCACTGTCTGACAGATAAAAACATATATTCCAACTCCCACTGTTCAGTTATCTCCAACGAAAATGCCTATATAATGCCGAAACAACAGATTTTAGTGCAGTTTATCTAATCTGTGTGATGGGAACTGACATTTTTTGTCATATAACATGGCAGTATATATCTGAGAATGATAAAAGTAAATTTTGGGAAACACAATTATCTGTCATCTCACCGTATATTGTAAGTAATATTTCCCTGATATAAACATTCAGTGTTCTGATTTGCAGGCATTTG